>NC_084958.1:23263566-23401066 GCF_949316205.1 Platichthys flesus | reverse complement strand
GAAGTGTTAGGGTCACGGGGTTAACCTCTCCTGAGAAAAACATGTACATTCAAAGTGGAATTAGACTCATATTTCACATCATTACATTACAGTTAATAAAAAAGCCAAAGCAACACCTTTTTTATCAATTATCATGTTCTCAACATATCAGCATATTCTCCCAAAATCGACTTTTCCCAGGAATCACTTCTTCTTCGCTGCCTCTGTGCTTCGCTGCCACCAGGGAGTACCGTTTCCAGAGCAGTGAAGAAGAAGTGATTCCTGGTAGAGCAGCGTTTAAAGGAGCGAGCCAACTTGTGAGCGATTTGGAAAGAGACCTCAGGTTTGAGTTAAACTGGTATCAGATCCGTACTCGGTGTAGTCCAGGTATCGGAATCCGGAAGGGAGAAATGATAACAAAACTTTTCCTTTCAACAACCAGTAAACAGAAAACACAACATACGAACAGTGTGTCAGCATGTGAGACACACGTGTCCACCCTCGTCTGTCCGTCCACGCCATGTCAGCGACACGAGAGGAAGCATGTGTGGGAGGCTGGTGGAGGGAGTGGCTGTGTCTACCCTCCTTAACCCCATCCCTCCTGATCGCTGCCTGGTCGGAATGTTTGTGTGACCAGGTTATTTTTAGGCGAGGCCGCTTGAAATACTCCGACCGGGGCTCCATTGAGGATAAACACGATCTGCTCTCGCGCCGTGTGGCACGTAAAACCAGTTTTTGGCTCGTCCCAGAGTTTGCTGCTGCATTCTTTGCTGACAAGACAAGTCGTAGCCGTCTCTTTGTTTCTCCCTCACAAACCGTCGTCTCCACCATCCAGTGTTTGGCTGACTCTCGTGGCGCCGCTGGATCTTCTGAAAGTACCTGAGATGTCTCCTGACGATCGTGGGACTGGAGTTGTGTGAGTTCCACAGAGGAGACTTGGGGAAAATGGCTTGTTGTTTTGTTTCTTCAAAGGGTCAAAAGATAAATTTGGCCATTTGGACAGTGTTTGATTGGGGGTTTTGAAATATTAATGCCTGAGAATTCTACCAGCGGGAAGCAATGAACGAAGAAAATATTGCCTTGCTTAAAGAAATCAACATTTTGATCATGTCAGCAGAAATCAAGTCTTTTCAGAAATAACCCCGGTAGCTATTGCCCAAAGACGTAGCCTAGAGAAGAGCAGTGGGTGAGTAGTGCGTCTTGTTGTGTCCTTTATTTTGGTGATTTGGTTGAACTGAAGCTTGAGTGCTTCTGACTCTCTGCTTGTGGAGATGACACAGGGCACTGCACTCTCGTGTCGGTCCGGCCTTCTTTTAACCTATGAACTAACTTCACATCAAAACAATCCATTTGAGTGGAAATAAGATCAACAACGTGAGCCACCCGGGACAGATGGAGTTGGAAAGCCCCCCCTCATTGAGTCATTGCTTCCCATAACTCCAGCATCTTCTATTACCAGTAGCTTTTGGCGTTTGTTCTCGGGACTCTGCCCTCGCTCTCCATTAATGCATATTTAACTGTACCCAGAACATCATCAGGTTTAAGCTGCACCAGAACTTGTGTCTGTTGTGTAAACCCACACAGACAGGTGGGTAAACATATTTACACCCCCGACCAAGTCACAAGTGAAGAGCCGGGATGTTTTTGCCGCCATTCTTCGCATTGTTTTGTCTCGTTCTATTTTTAACGCGCCGTCACCGGGCTTGTTAGAGGCTCCGATGTGCCGCTGCCTGTTGGTTCAGAGATTACTGGATTGGTAAAGAGGGACAGCTGCTCACACGGTGCAGGCGGCCTCCTTCCTCGCCAGGAATCCTCTGACGTGGTTGTTGTTGTGTTCATTAGTGAAAGTTGGATATTTGTGATTGTGTGATTGATGGCCGGTCTTTCAGCTGTGGAGCGATGAAATGTGATATATTTGCCGCCAAGTACCCAAAGTGTTTATGGAGCTCATGTGGAAGGAGGACAGGAAAATGTTGTGATTTGCAACCCGTGTGTTTTGGGTTGAGGATTATGCTTCTGGATTAAAACTCAAACCAAAAACCTTCCAGGAGCTCAGGGAGTCTGACTTGAAGAAATGTTACAATGATCATGTATGTAGAATTATTCGCTTTAATTTGGATCAAGGTTTCATAACATGGTCCTAGGTAAAAGTTCTGATCCTGATATATGTGTCCCAGTTCAAACCAACGTAGGTGCAGAATGAAGGGAGGACAGGTGAACCAAAGCATTCTGGGTGGTGCTGTTGGTTGTTGTCGATGGTAAAATGGACAAGAAAATCTTTTACAGCTGTTTTCTACACATAAACCCAAAGTGAAAGCTCCACACTGATCCGCTCAAATCCACCAATGCCCTATTTGATTTCCTAAACGTTGGTGTCACTATCCTCGGATGTTGTGTTCACACTCAACGTAAAGAAGCTGATAGATGCTAACCGGAGAAAGGTCCCGGCACCGATTCGAGCTAGCAGGTGGAACCAGCATCCACACACAGCTCCTGGAGAAGATGGTGAAACTTTCCGGGCATTTTTCCACAATACAGTTTACATACAGAGTTTGTTTTCCAGTAATACCAGTTCTGTCAAGAGAAATATCCAGTAGCAAACTCCCCATCATCAGTGATACGGTGAAACTTCCCGATGCTCCTTCCAAGAAGATTTTCATCTCTTTCCAGGGACACGTCCGTCTTTCATGGAACAGAGAAACGCTGACCCTGTCCGTCCGTCACTGAAAGTGTTGCTTCACGCTAACGCTGTCACGGGTGTGGCTCATCGAGTTTCCCTGGAGTCCGGCCTCCCACGGGGTTAGGTGCCTAGAAGTCCAGAGACGGCAGCTGACCTTCTCGTCATGAGGGTTACGTGAGACCAGGCTTGATGTCTGGGTCATGTGGGGAGGGGGGGTTTGAGATTCCTCAGCTTCTGATTGCCTCTCGTGTGTTGTTGCATGATGAGGCAGAAAGAAGAAAGGGGGAGGGGCTTTGGCTGGTTCAGTTTGTGTCCTTCAGCGAACCTTAAAGAGGCAGGAGCTGAAACCAGGTGTTTGAGGCAGAGGCTGAAGAGAGGAGCTGCAGCGACGGACTGTCTGAGGACATTAACCTGGATAGGAACAGATGTTTATTTATTTGAGCAATAATATCTGAGATAGTAACAGGATGAAGAAGAAACAAGGAACCATCCCATCATGTTGAACACCCTAATAACCCCCCCCCCCCCGACAGAGAGCGGTCATACGCTTTTCAGTTGGAGGAGGAACTTCTCTGCTGTGCTGTGGTAACCAGATCTCCATGGTGATCTCACACCAGCTGTTTCCAGGACAGCTGCGTCCACAGGACGTGTAGTTTCCGTCCCCTGTGGGTCTTATATTTAGTACATGGTCATTTCATCTGCTGAACCCTGTTGACCCACCTTCACTCTGCTGGTTGGATTGTTGTCTTCAAAACAAAGTTGGAAATTTGACTTTTGTGTTAATCTGCCATTTGTAGACTATAAAAAACAGAATGGGAAATTAACCCTTTTTTTAAAAAGACTAAGGATGGAAGTGTCGAGGGAATTTCACCCAGACATGTAACAATGCTGTAAGAACTGAATCAAACACCACACACACACGAGTTCTCAGGTTTTACTTGCAAGGGAAGCACCTCTGAATAGGTCGCAGCCAACTTCAACGGAACTTCCCTAACACAGTGTATTTATTCACTTAGCTCAGTAATACAACACATCATTTGGGTGGGGTTTTAATTTCTTGATAACTCCTTCTCCTCGGGGGGGTTGCTTTATCTGGTAATACCCCATTCTACACATAATGGAAAAATAACCTTTATGGTTTCATAACCATAACAGACAGTTCCTTAAAAATCAACTTTAGGCAAGGTCGCCTACAGCTTAGAAGCTTACTTCAACATTTTCCAGACAGCACTGAATAACAACTCCTACACCCGGTCATATTCAGTTCATGATGCCAATTATTCCAACAGTAAAATCTATGTGGAAGCACCACAGACTATGTGTTTTTCCACTTCCTCCCTTTATCCAGTAAAATAAGCTGGAACACTTCAAAGTCATTGTTCAATAAAATAGAAAATGTGATGCAGATTTAAATGATAAAAAATGAGCTCATTGGTTGAATGAGGACGAAGCAGCGTCACTTTGTAAAAGTCCTGAATGATGTTGTCTCCGTAATTAAAACATCCGGCTGGAGACTCGGTGGCAGAAGACACTGTCCAGGTGAGACACCTCCACTGACCCGTCCTCTGTCTCTGCGTCCCTGTAGCTGGGAGATCATCGACTCGGGCCAGGACGGCCGGTCGGGGTCTGGACCTCATCTCAGGGACTCCATCAACCTTTTCCTCCAGGAGACTTCGGCTTTCAAACAGCAAAACCCCGGCAAGGTGAGACGGCTGATGAGCCCGAGAATGAATCAATGCAACTGATGAATTTGGTTTCAGATTAAAACCTCAGTGGTTTATTGTAGATTCTAGGAAATCTGATTTAATATGAAGCTGAGGCGAGGAGGTGGTTTATCTTAACATGAACACTGACTCTCTACACATTAAAACATGCATCTCCTTAGTTTGCACACACAGAAGGTCGGGCTGGTGGAGAACCTGTGACTCCACTGTGAGCAGAGGAGGATGGAATCAGTCCTCCTCTGACCCTCCCTGTCTTCTCCTCTAGTTCTGCCTGCTGGTCTGCAGCCTCTGCACCTTCTTCGCTGTGGTAGGACGCTACATCCCAGGGATGGTCATCTTGTATATTCTCGGTGAGTCGCCCTAAAGTTTTTGGACGTAAAGAGGTTTTACTCCTTGTCTAACTTTTCAAAATCCCTGTTCCTCATTCAACGACTGCAGAGGGGACTTCCTGTTTACACCATGTGACCAGTGTCCATGAATGGGGACAGGGTTTGTGATGGTGTTGTGTTGTCTGTATGGACTGGGACTTTTACTGAAGATGGTTTTAGCTTGAAAACGAATAGCGTGGATGTTGGTTGCCTAGAAGGTGCATGTGAAGAGGATCAACCCTGTTTCTCCACAGTGAGGTCAGATGCCTTTGCAGTGTGTTTTTGTTGTTGCTGGTGTGTTAATAGCTTCCTGGAAACAAATGTGTGTCTGCAGTGCTGGGCGTCTTCCTGTGGCCTCTGATCTCATCTCATGACATCCGTCTGTGGCTGGAGCCGGTTCTGCAGAAGCTGGACTTTGGCATTGGAGAGCTCCTCCAGAAAATCAAAGAAAACCATGGTAAATAGAATTCATATGATAAATGAAACAGATATCTGTATGTTATACATTACATGTTACTTCCTTTGCTGACCCGCCAGACTTGAGATCATTCGTTGATTTGAGATATTAGTTGTGATGACGTAGTTATGTGCAGTGACATGTGTTATGTGTGATATGTGTTAATATAAACCATATTGATACTATATATCATTTTATACAATAATATTTTCTTTTGCACACTCTGTCTACATATTCTTACACTCATAGTATATTATATTATCTATTGTATAGTCAAGTACTTATATTTATACCTCTACTATATATCATATCATATTATATCATAGTCTTTGTATATTCTTTGTATATATAAGTCTATATACACATATTTATAGATGTGTACATGTTGTTATTATTATTATATTTACTGTTATTATTATTATATATACTGTTGCTGCCATTACTACTATATACTGCTATTATATTGGTATAATTACTATCATATATATATATATATTATGTTATATTATATTATATACTATATATACTGTACTATTTGTATAAACTGTCTAACAATAACATTACCATCATATCATCAGTACTATTACCATCATCTTGCCACTGCACCTTATCTACCTATTTATCTTGTGTTTATGTTTTTATTCTTTCTACCTACCTCAATATTTTTGTTTTCTTTATTTTACTCTATTGTATTGTATTTTAGAAGTAATCTATCTATCTATAGATTGCAGTGCAGACATGCATGCATAAAAAAACAATCAACAGCGTATGAATGATGTGATAGATAGGTTACTCTTCTCTTCTGTGTTTTCCTCCTTTCAGAGAAGAGAATGATGCAGACTCAGACTGAGGCGGGGGTGGAGTCCGACCTGTCCTCCATGTTCCCTCAGGTTGGTGGATCAGCTCGTCTCATTAGACCCGTGTTGACCGTCAAACTGAATGATATAACAAATGTTGCTCTTCAGGACAATCACCTGATTCCTTTGCATCTTGCTTCTTCTACCGTTCCAGGTTTTCCTAGTTTTTTTGATTTGACTGCTGTGGGACTTTGTAAAGACGGTGACTTGAGACTAGAAAGCAAAGATCCACCCACCTCAGATTTCTTTTCAGTTTCTAGCCACATCAGTGGACGTTAAACTTGAGCAAAGAGTTCTTGTGCCAAACGGCTCTATCCAGCTTCCATCATGAATCAACAGAAGCTTGAGGCTTAAAAATCTGGCTGTGCATCGTCAGAAAACAATTTAGTTTCTGACGAAAGTTATTATTCTTGTTGGTTTAGTCAGAATTTTATGATTTCATGAGAAAATCAACACTTTTATAGCTATTTTTTAATTCTCAGGTCACTATCGTGCACACGACAGCCTTGGTTTCGCTCTGTGAAATCTGACTTCTCCATGTGTTTGGTTGTTTTCCGCCCGGCAGCTCGACTCCACCGGGTGTAAGGACATGTCCGTATCGGACACGGAGGTCTCTGAGGTGACGTGGACGGACAACGGCACTTTCAACCTCTCAGAAGGACACACACCACAGACGGAGAACTCAGAGGGTACGTTTGACACACAGGTATTAAAGGTGGAGTTGGTGATGTGTGAAATCAAGTACACCCCTCCGTTCACTGCTCCTTCTGAAGCTCCACCCCCTGAACTCATGCACATGCATCGCTGGACTCAACAAATTGGGATTAGCACCAAAGACATGAGTTTTATCTGTAAACAAAATACAACCCTCTGTTTCTACAACGCGTTCAGCGACCGGGATCAATAAGAGCCAGACGCTGATGCTCGTTATGAAGCGCTTATGACCCTCATCCCCCTTCAGCCCTCACCCCACCTTTAGAATAAAGACACCGACCTCTAGGGTGGAGCTGGAGTATTTCAAGCCAAAATACTATATTCAATAATCCCCAGTATATGACAGAGAGATGTAGAGCGAGCGCAAACTCCCAATGACTCTGCGTAGCCGTGGTAGACTCATGGTATGTCTCTGCGTGATTCTCCTGTTCGTACAGTAGCATCTCATGTCTCAGCTCCACCACCTTCACCCTCCCCCTCGGTGTTCCACCCTGAGTCTCCTCTTGAAAATGTCTTTTCCACCTCACAGACCTCGACAGAGAGGAGGCGTTCCTCGGTGGCCTCCAAGAATTCCCTTCACTCGACAACGGCACAACGACCAATGGCGACGACAGCGATGACCTCGGCCTCCCCTTGCCAATCAAATCCAAGCATACACCCCCTCCTCACAAAGACCAATCAGAGGACACAGCGCTCGAACTGGTCAACCAGATGGCGGGAGACTTCATCGCCGCCGCGGTTACAGCTGCCATCCAGGAGAGAATAGAAGCAGCCGTGGGCTTCCCGGCATCGAGCCACGGCACGGACCGGTCCGGACTCCGGGAGTCCACCAGGCTGCTGGAGCTGGCCGAGGAGTCGGACAGCGAGGTGGAGGACTTTGAGCTGTTGGACCAGTCGGAGCTGGAGCAGCTGGAGGGGGAACTGGGGCTGGGAGAGAAGAAGACCCAGGTCAAAGAGGAGGCACCGGCCAAGACGGACGGGTCGGCCTCAACTGGATTCTTCACCAAACTCCTCAGACGCCAGTGATTGATAATAGAGAACGGTCGCAGGGCGGAAGGAGGAGTCCACGAGGACATGGGGAGGGGGAGGTGGGGGCGCTCTGCTCACAGGAAACTGGGGTGTTATGAGAAAACATGTTTCCATTAATCTTTTACTCTTTTCAGCCCAATGCTCAGATCAGACACGCAGGGTCAGACACTCACAAAGAACATAACTCACCATAACTCAAGGTCCATTAAGCCTTAAAGGTCTCGTGGTAGGATGAAGTAAATCGAGATTAATATTCACGAGTTAGTTAATGAGTGAGTCCGCCATGTTGCACCGTCGTGTTTCTACAGCATGTCGACCTGACTTGGGAATTTGGTTGGTGGAAATTTGCTGCTTACTCCACTAGATGGCGTTAAAAACACTACACACTGAACCTTTAAATTATTAAATTGCATTTATAAGTCAGTAACGAAGGTAACCAGGATGTTCCATCTGTGCGTTAACTCATTCAAGGTTGAGTCTGCGTGAGAGGGAGAAAACACAAGTGTCAATAATTCTTGTAGAGTCTCACATGCTGCATGTTTTGTCCGGTGGGGTCCGGACTCGTTGTAGACGTCAGTGCAGATAAGACGTCTTCTCCAGTTCCGAGGTCTGCACGAGAAGCTGAAGCTGGAAACGTGCTGGACAAGAGAAAGAGGCGGATGTCTCTGTCCCACGGAACGGGACCGGGGGGGAAAGAGGATGAGCTTGGACCTGAGGTCGTTCAGGGACTAAGATTCTGTGTTGTCTGGTCCCGGCACCACAGCTTTCTGATTGGCTGAGGGCTAAGAACTTTTCATCAGTTGCACGTCTGATTGTTGAGGTTAACAAGTCAAACTATAACGTAGTTGTAAGTAAACAAGGGCATTTGAACATATGTATCAATGTTTATTTAAACAGATTTAACTCCCGTGCAGAACCTGCTGAACTAACAGTGACATCATCACATCATCAAAATGTGAAGCACTTTAAAACTCGTCCAGAGGCTGAAGCTCCACGCTTGAGCCTGGAAATACTCGTGTGACAAAAACAGTTTTAAAAACCCCATGACACTAAAATCATTTATTTCCATCTTACATCTAAATCTCCGTCTTTTCTCTTCTTGCGTCCAATCAGAAAGCTTTCTGGACTTGTTTACTTCCTCGTTGTGACAATACATTATGACAGTTAGACTCAAGGAACCGTTCATCGGTTACATCCGAGGTCGAAGGTGGCGAGACGTCTTCATGACGCTCCATGTCGAGCCACCAGGGGGCGTGACGCCAAGCAACGCTATTAGCCAATCAACATCCACGACAGTTCCCACCATAGCTTTGTGTTGTTAGTAAACATGTAGAATCCAGCTGCGCTCTGACAAATGTGAAAGTTGATATTATAAAAAACTTATTTTGTAAGATTAAAACTGTGTTCTGCGAATTAATCATAATTTATACACTTTAAATGTCCCTTAAATCTTACAACTCGTTTATATTTTGTTATTAAACTTTTAATGACGACACATTGCAGATGAATGCTGGGTTAAAACACAGGGTTAGAATTACGTGTGTCCGTTTAAATGTGTTGACATTATATGTAAACATGTATTTCTTTAAATGTTGGGGAATACAAGCTTGACTCATACGTAACGTGAAGAGATAATAGTATCAAATGTATTTCAGCCGCTGTCATGTATAATCATTCAAACCCACAATCCGTCTTTTCAGCATTACACACTTCTAGTGGTTGGATTGTCGAGGTTGAAAAGTAGGAGCACTTTTATTTAACCACAACAAAACTCAAAATACTATGCATGCAGATCTCATTCTGAGACTTAAACTTATGAAAACAAACATTTTGCTTCCACTGCTTCAACACGTCTTCGGGCACAGGTTTGAAAACTGAACATGACAAATAGAGCATATCTCTGGGGTGAGGGGTGTTCAGCTGCAACACGACACTTCACCACTAGGTGTCACTGAATCCTACACACTGGACCTTTAAGTCACCTTGTCTGGGGGACTCTTACCAATCTGGTTCAGTCTACTTTCAAGTCCTGAATAAAATCACAGGCCAAACAGTCCTGGTTGCATTCAGACCCGATCCGAAGCCCTGGAGGCATCTTCTCACTCCATCAATCCAAGTCCTCCTTCATGCACTTTACACTAGACCCCCCCCCCGCCTGCCTTTAAACACGTGTTGTCCCCGTTGAGAACGTTGGGAGCAGAGAACTGGAACGGGAACCAACCCGAGGTGATTCCACACAAAGCAACGAGTGCCTGCCAAGTTGTAGCTACTTCACGAACCCGTGAAGTTTCCTGCCCCTCGTGTTGTTTGCTGTGTGATTCAAAATGAAAGTTAAATGTTGAGATGCTGGATTTTCATTTGCACCTTAATGATTATTTAACGAGGCACCAGGTTGAGGAGTGGTCACTGAATGAGGAGGAAGAGGAACTCCTTTAACATGCCTAGTACCTGAAGACGTTCTTTTAATATTTAACACGTGCAGTTCACTGTATCCTCTTGAATTCATGATGTACTGCCGTGTCCTAGCAGAACTATAAAGACGTGTTCATCAGTTCCTCTGAGGGCTTCGTAGTGGCTGCAGTTTCCTGTGATGTAACCATATCAGACAAAGACAACATCAGGACTCACCAACTCCGCTTAAGAAGCTTTTCTCAGTTTCCGACTAATAAAATGGTTCATTTTTTAGTTCATATAAACCTTCCAGTTGGCTTCAGAGACACATTGAGCCCGTTTCAGAAAGTTATTGGTGGGTCGGAACCAATATGCATCAACAAAATGTACTTTTGTGTATTTAAACTCATGATCAATAAAATGTTGTAAAGCCATCTGCACTTTTATTCATTTGACCTCAGTGTTTGTGAATGCTGGCTCCTTAAACAAAGTAAACACACATCTCTGATATCAAAGATTGGAAAGATCAAATCACAGAAGAGTCCGTGGCAGCTTTTATCTCTGATGTGAAAACTTTCACTTGTCAGAAGCAAACACAGAAACACTTCGACAGTTGGAAAAGATGTCGTTACGTAGTTTGTCATTAACAAAATGTAGTTTGTTACCAAGGAGGTTATTTTTTGACTGGTCAAACAGATTAATATGAAACGAGAATAGACAGATGGGCCTTATAGGTCTGAGCTCTACTCCGTCCTATTCATTCTTCTTACATATTTTAAATGATCAATACAAATTTCACAAAAAAAAATTCAAGTTCTATACATCTGGATTTATTTTTTATTATTTATAATGAAGATGCTGGTTAATCTGTAAAACATCTAGCTTTTGTAATATTTCTTTGTCATAAGAGTTTGATAACGAAATCTTCCCAATCATTGAGTGTTTTTCAATATATACATTTATCTTGACCCATAACTTGTATCTTCCCCCAAACATCCACAACATTCTCTATCGTCTTAGCGCTAAATAGATAATTGCAGATGCAGATTAATAGTCGGCTTGGTCTCATCATTTGAAGACGTGGGTCCACTCAAGTGTTTTCTTTGGATTTTATCAAATATGAGATACTGATACAAGCATTTATTCATAGAGCGATTAAACTGGAAGCAAAGAAAACAACTAATATTCTGAAAACAAGTTTTTCATCAGCACAGATACAAATGACTGTTTCTTCTGCTCTTTAAGAAACTTCAGTTTAGAAACGTCAGGTGAGAGCCTCAGGGTTTATGGGTTAATTGGCTCTGATTCTCAGTCTGTTCCAGGACTCTTGTTCTGGTGTAATCTGCCCCCCCCCCCCCCTCATTCAGCTGCACATTGTCCTGCTACTGTCTCCACATCAAGTCCAGCCTGCATCCCAGCAGGACTTTAAACCATGTCCTTCCTTTGGTTTCCTGGGTCTTCAGCAATGTTCCGTGTCCCCTTTAAATCCACCGAGCAGCTGGTGCGGAGAAGCTCTGAGCTCTGAGGGTTCTGGAGTGGTGGTCAGCACGAGGGAATCTGCTGCTTTTGGAGCCACCTCTTCTTCAGCTTCTCTGCTTTGACTCTTTCTTTAGAGGCTGGAAGGTAAGACAGAGAAACAGATCTGAGCAACGCTGAACAGAGACGAAAACAAGAAGAAGCCCTTCTTCATGTATCACTGTCACAATATCACATTAAAACGATTTTAAAATGAATGCTTTTATCAGTCGATTTCCTCTTTAATATCTGATGTTTGAGTGATGGTGCTCTCATTTGTCTTTGGTCCCATGAACTTACCCCAGTCTTTCTTGACAAACTGCACAGCTGCACTTTTATTCTTCCCCTTCTTGTTCTGGAGGGAGAGCAGCTCGTTGTCTGAAAGCAAAAGGACGGAGGGTGAACACCTCCGGACTGACGATGGGATGGAAGTCAGACAGAAACCTGTGAATGTTGCAGCAGGTCACCGTGTGGAAACCCAGGAGAGTGGGCGCCGCAGTGGGACGAGACAGACGTCACTGTAGCAAAGCTCAAATTGAGACAGGTCATCGTCTTTGCAGACTCCTGCCACAGAGTGTAGCCTGCAGGTTGTGTATGAACCATGTTTGTCTAATGTTAAACAGTCTTAGTTTATTCTGAATTTCTGCCCCCATCTTATTTAAAATCATGCAGACATGTTTACTTATGTTATTTTTACTTTCTCCTGTAACACGTGACAAAACTTCCTCCAGCGATGGACTAAAAGAAATCTTAATTTATCTCACAGCAAATTATAAAACTGAACAAAAATAACGTATTTCTCCAGGGCCTTTACAAACCAGAGTTACAAGGTGCAAAGATAGCACATGATAGAAAAGCCAGATCATGCTCAACAATGCAACAACACTATACCTATAATAAAATAAAAAAACTATGGAAAATTTATATAAAACAGTTTTTAAAACCACATTTTAAAAGAGCTTCATGTTTACAAAAGGCTCAATGTTTCGTGCAAACTTTGATCAAACCAGGACTTATCCTTAGGGACTATTTTCTCTGGTGTGACCTGGGGTCAGTGTACTGGTGATATCACGCTTCTTACTTGTGGTCCTGCCGCTGCCTGGTCCGTAGAGCCGGGACTGGATGAAGGCCTCGGCCGCCTGCTGCTGGAAGGTCACCGCCGCCGGCTCCTTCACGGTCACCACCTTGTAGTTTCCCTTCAGACTGACAAATGGGAACGAGCCAAGTTCACAAGGAGCCGTTTGTCCCGTGCACACAAGTGACTCACAACACACATTCCTACCAGTGTTGTAACAACACACTCCATGCAGGCAGAGACCTACTTTGTTAAAGTCTTATGAGAAAGGAAATTAACTCATGAATGTCGCCGCCGTCACCGTGTGGAAACCCAGGAGAGTGGGCGCCGCAGTGGGACGAGACAGACGTCTCTGTAGCAAAGCTCAAATTGAGACAGGTCATCGTCTTTGCAGACTCCTGCCACAGAGTGTAGCCTGCAGGTTGTGTATGAACCATGTTTGTCTAATGTTAGTCTGTGTCTGGGTATATTCTGAATATCCGCCCCATCTTATTTAATCATGAATACATCATGTCTACTTATGAATTACTTTGAATCTCTATTTTCTTTATATTCTGTCCTCTTGGCTCCTGTAACACGTGAACAAACAGCCCCCATCGAGGGACTAAATGAAATATCTTAATTTATCTACAACATACTATATCTGTGAATATGAGGCGACAGAAATTCATTGTGCCGACAACCAGCGTGAGTTCAGGATCACTTTGTTAAAAGTTCTTGGGTTATTTAGATTATAGGTCAAGCAGCGCATGAAATACAAACGTTACCGTTGATGAAATGTTTGTTTACATACTTTCGTATATGCGCTAACTTCCCACTCTTCTTCTTCTTTTGCTTCTTCTTCTTCGGCTGCTCTTCACCTGGAGAGAACGAGTTGAATTGAGAACATGAGTCAATCTGATCTGAAGCTTGTTCTGCTGCTTTGTGAGTGAATTATGACGGGGGGGGGGGGGGGGGTTGGTCTTCACCTTCGTGTTCAGAAGGCTTCTGCTTCCTGTAAAACAAAGACGATTCAAATGTTTAAAAAGGAGAAAGTTAAAAGCAAAGAGCAGCAGAATGAACGAAACCCTCGTGACTCACTTGGAAGTGGAGTCGTCGATCTCCTCCAACACGTCGGCCGGTAACAGTTTTCGCTTCTTTGGGAAAAACAGAAGATTTTCACCAGAGCACACAGGAAGTCACCGCGTTTAACAAAACTGGATCCAAAACTCACGATACGTTTGTTTCTATTACACTTCCTGCAAAGACAGAGACGTCTGCTGAGTGGGCGGTTCTTCATATGTGGCCCAGGACGAATTTATGACGACAACTACTAACAGAACTTTGTCCCATGCGTCACAGACGGGTCGGAGTGATTGGACCTCAGCACGTCTCGGGTCTAACTCGTTCCGAACTGACCATCTTGTGATTGTATTGGAACGTTCTCATCTTTTGATAATATCCTGTCTATTGGTATCGTAATGTCAGTCTGCCCTCTAGTGGACAGAAGGTATAACAGTCACATGATGACAGAGGCACTAGTAAAACATGGTGCTGACTGATAATAGGCTGAATCTCATGAAGAGCTTGAACATCAGCAGCTCTCACACTGACCTTCTGCTCCTGGAACAGCTCCTGTCTCCTCCTCCTCTTCTCTTTGAGTTGCTCCTTCTCCCTGCAAACAAAACAAGTGCTTAACTAACCTCCAACACAAATCATTACACTGGAAACTGGTATGTGTGGCAGTGGACTGGTGTTAATTTCCAGTCTGGACAGGTCAACGTCAGTGTGTGGAATGTAGTGACACCTAGTGGTGAAGTGTCACGTTGCAGCTGAATACCCTAAACTTCAGACTATGCTAACCAGGGGTTTATCCACAGAGCCTGGGTCAGGCTGAGCTCCATCGCCCACCCAGAAGGTTCCTTCACTTCAATCAGAAAACGCTCCTTCAGCTGGAGGTCACAGACCCGGGCCCCTTCCCACGTGGTCCTCGTGGGAGCCTCAAACCAACATGCACGACACTGCTCTACCTCTACACGTGTTACAGTAAGACCCACCGAGTTGTTGTCTTCGTGTCCCCGGGGACATTTAGTACATGAGACAGTAAACCTGTTCCATTAGGCTAAACGCACATTGACGTGCACGGACCTGGTCTCAGATCGGAGGATCGAACACCATTTAAGAGACATTCCAGAACACGTGAGTTGAACGATCGATTAGCAGGTTGCGTGTGAGACGGTGAGACTACTGCGTGGTGCTGTTAGCATGAGCGCGCAAAGAGACGCGTTGGTTTGGATGTGGTAGACATGTTAGCCGGAAGCTAGCTAGCTACCTACCTCCTGGCGGAGTCCAGCGCCTCCTTCACGCAGCGCAGAGCCGCGAGCTTCGACTCCTCGAACGTCAGCTCCTCCGGACCCTCGTCGTCACTGGACTCCAGGAACAGACTCATGTTCTCCTCGTGCTCTTCACGTTTATCCGCCGTCTTTGAGGAAGACGCCGTTTTCCCACGTTGCTTCGGCGCCATGTTGACTGTGTGACGCCGGAAATGACGTGCGCCGGGCGGAAGCTTCTGCCACCTCGCGGCGAGGAGGAGGATCACAACCAAAGTTGGATTTTATTCAGACAAGGCTGTTATTTGTGATGAGTATTGAAACTGAAACATTAACATCATTCTTTATATTCATTATATTAACAAATTAAAGAGTAATTAAATAAAAAGTATAAATGAAGAAAACAAAACAAACCAAGTCATTTCCCCATGTTGTATGAACAAAAACTAAGGACCAATATCAACATAATAATCATAATTATTATAATATTACAGTTATGATAATAACTGGAATAGTGATAATGAAATTAGATGTTTTATGCATATAATATTTGTGTATTGTGAACTAGCCGTTGTTATTTGGCTTTATTTCTAATCTTCATTTGTATTCCTGAATGATGCAGTAACACCTGTTTGTTTTGGTCGCACTTTATTTTGAAGGCCGTTTCCGGGGAGCGTTTGTTGTGACATCTCGTCTGCAGCGGGTGTGGATCAGTAACGGGACCTGCTAACGGGACCGGATAACGGGACTCCGCCGCCATGCTCCGGCTGTCGCTCGTGTTCCTGGCCGCCGTCGTGGCTTCTGTTCTCGGGCTCCCCGGGCCCCACGTCTCCGGGGCGGCCGGGCCCTGCCTCGCCCCGCCGCAGTGGGAGGGCCGGTGGGTGCGCTACGACCACAGCACCGGGAGGAACAACCGCGCCTCTGTGTCCTACGACGGCCTGAACCAGAGGGTTCGAGTCCTGCAGCAGCTGAAGAAACACAGCCCGTGTCAGAGGTCAGTGTTAACCTGAGGTCTGAACAGGACCTCACCGAGACCGGGTCTATTGTCCTGCTCCTCACTGAGCACCACTGAGGTGACAAGACAAGAAGAATAAATCATAAGACAAGACTACATGAGACGAGACAAGAATAAGATCACATGAATATAATATTATTAATAATATAATAAGATGAGATAAGACAAGAAATGATAATAATCAAGATAAGATAAATAAGGTAAGATAAGATAACATAAGACAAGACTAAATGAGAGGAGACAAGAATAAGATCATAATAAAGATAATATTAATAAGATGAGACAAGACAAGATATGATAATAATCAAGATAAGATAAATAAAGTAAGATGAAATAAGATAAGATAAGAAAAACTAGCCAGAGAAGGTCCAGAGGCACTCCCTCTCAGACATTACGTTTTCACATGCAGCCCCTCTGGAGAATGTCTGGAGATCCTCTGGAGTTCAGTGCATGTCTGAAAGTCGCTGTTGTCAGATGATGTGTTTTCACCTGTTGCACACAAAGGACCCCCCCCCCCCAAAAAAAAACAAAAACAAAAACAGAATGAATAAACGCAGCTGATCTGAATCGTGATCTTCCAAGTTCTCCTCTCTGCCAATTCCCAAGATGCTCCAGTTTATTAATAACACATGCGACTCTATCTCCATCTCCTTGCTTCAGGTTTTTTGAGTACATCTACCTGTACCAGAGCAGCGTGATGTTCCAGATCGACCAGAAGACCAAAGACTGCTCTAAGATCGCCCTGACGGAGAGCTGGGATCCCTTCGACATCCCGGACAACTCCACGTTTGAGGACCAGTACCTCATCGGAGGCCCCGGGGACAGCGTGGAGGTTCAGGAGTGGTCGGACAGGAAGCCGGCACGCAAACGTAAGCCTGCTCTTTATTGCCCCGCCTGCAGGCTTGTGTACAACAAAGAATAAAACCTGTGTTCTCTTGACTGACCAGCAGGGGGCGACTCCACTTGTTGTTTCTATATAAGTCTATGAGAAAATTAATCTACTTCTCACTTTATAACGTCAGTAAACATTTTCCTGAGGAGTTTGTCTCAATCTCTAGTTTCACGTCTTCTTCAATACAACTGATGTTCATTTAGTAATTTAAAAACCATTGATTGGTGTGTGGATAGTATACCACAGTTGATTGACAGCTAGTATCGTCCAATGGGTGCAGGTGGCAGGTGTAGGTAGATGTGGAGTGCCCTTGAGCGCTCAGTTAGGCTCCACCCTACTCCTCCACCAATAAGGTAACTTCTGTCAAACTCACAAAACCAACGGGTGGAGGAGAAACATCTACACCGTCCACATGAGAAGACTAAATCTTTATCATGGTCACACACATCCTCCAATATGTATAGATATGTAAGTTTTCCCTTTCATATCCACATCTTTACCCAAATTTAGATTTTCATTAATTGAAGTATGGTGTCTTTAGACTACTTCCTCCGGAGATCATGTCTGAAGACGTCTCATTTGTCTCGCTTGTGTCTCCTCCAGATGAGACCTGGGTGGGCGTCTACACCTTGAAGGACTGTTATCCCGTGCAGGAGACCTACGCCTGGAACAGCAGCGTCACCACCTCCACCCGCTTCTTCAACCTCCAGCTGGGCATCAGCGACCCCGACGTCTTCACCCCCCCCAGCACCTGTCAGTCAGCTCGGCCCGAGGGGATGAGGGAGTCCGACTGCTGAGGGCCCCCCCTTCTAGAAATTGGACTCTCAGATAAAATTGCTTTAGGTTAATTCATAGCAAGAGGGGACTGGTCTCTCACGCAGCCTCTGTCCAGTGTTTCACAGAATTGCTTGTTGATTTGTTAACATTTTTATTAGGGCCGATAATCATGCTAACTGCAACCTAACACACAGATATACACGTGATGTGGGTGTGATCAGCTGATTGTAATAACTCAAACACGGAAATAAGCACACATGCGGATGGCTCGATTCATTAACGTGTTAGTGAAACATTAATGTGAGGAAGATAAGCTGCATATGTTATGTGTCCTTCTATAATCTAGACCTATAGCAACATTAATAAGAGCTGGAATAACACTGACCTGAGCCCGTCCAACTATGAGCCTCATCAGAAGGAAGGTTTGAAGTCAACTCTTAAAAGTAGAGAAACTGGGTTGATTCCACAGAAAAGCATAATTGTGATCAGGCTTTAAAATGAATGTGTGTAGCTTGAGTCTTGCTTCTATGTGTTTTGGGGGAACTTGTATTTATATAACCACACCAACACTGAACTAATAACTGTAAAGTAGGGTATCAGTGGTCATAATCCTGAATTAATTTGATGATTCTTGCAGAAGCCTTGTGAAACATGCAAATATAATTCAAACATAATAAAATCTTCCACCAAGAAATCTTACTTTTCGTTGTACATTATTTAAAAATGGGTTGTTCACTGTGTGGCGTGCAAATAACCAGAAACCAGGGCGGCCAGCCTTCTCCCCTGTGGACTCCCCTGACCTCTCATCTTGTACAAGACGTGGAGGTTATGTGTGCTGTGAAGGGGCTTGACTCTCACTTCCTGAGAGCTGCCCTGGTTCAAACTGCATTCTCCAGCTCTCTGATGAAAAGAGACGTCTCTCTTCATGTTCCCACTAATGTGCTGGACAACGTTACGGAGGACCCACTGGACTGATCATCTGGGCACAATGGAAACCTTGGCCACCACCCGACTGGACGGTCCATGAGCCAGCCAGTACACACCAGTACACATCACTGGACCTTTACCAGTTTTGAGCCCAAATCCACCAGTTGTTTAACGTGTCTCACCACCGTGTTTACGTTTGGATTTCAAATATGTTCTTTTTTTAATCTTTTCCTCAAACACAGAAAAATGTACTTATGAGACAAATCATCAACAATTGTTTGTTAAGTGTATATCCTCCCACCTGCTGGAATTATGTCAACATGAATTTGAAATCGACCACACTAATTACGTTTATGTATCTGCACATAAAGTGACTTTTTGAGGAGCACGTGTCGTCAAATTGACGAAGTTGTTTCGCGTGTTCGACCTCCGTATAAACTACAGCCTTTCGGTCATCCACATCACTAGGGGGCGCTGACACAAAAATAACTCCCGACACTGCAGCCTCCTGTTTTGCAGGAAGATAAAATTGCTCGGGTCAGGAAGTGAAAGAGTCCGGATCGAGCGGACGAAGTGAAACCATCAGGGGACCGGATCCATCAGGGGACCGGAGCCGCCAGGGGACCGGAGCCACCGGGGGACTGTTTGGGGAAATCAGACCGAGCGAAGCCTCCACTTTGACAGGTAAAGAAGAAGCTGAACGCCGCTGTCAGTGCTCCAGCAGCAGGAGCTAACAGGCTAGCATGCTAACAGGGAGCTGCTGCACCTCCTGTCGTGTGTGTCATAGTTTCAGGGGACATCACAGCACTGGTCCCTCCGGGGGGTCCACGTCCCTCTTCTTGGGACATCGCTCTCTGTTGCTGTTCATGTCTCACTCAGGTCCCCTCAGCTGCGACCGGTCCCCGAGCAGAGGTCTGTCCAACACTCAGGTGGACATGTTGTGGAGTCCAGAGGGACATGAACCCGGTGTTAGACTGAAGATCCCATGATCACGTGACACAACGCAGGCAGATTGTTTTGAATGTGGAGACGAGGAGATTTCTGTTTGTGTCACGTGCGCACCGGACTACAGGTCCTCTCTGTGTGTGAGGACGCGAATGTCTGTCTTGTTCTGAACATTCTCCGGAACGTGTCCATCCTGCCAGCCTCCAACATGTCCAGGTGAGGGACGAGTCCAGCAGGACCACGTCCAAGGGGGCGAGTGGACGTGTGGGTGAGGTTTCTAACACGAGACGGACGTGGAACTGGACGAGGGCACACGTATCGGGAGGAAGACGAGGAGCCGGTGTGGATGAGCTGTAAACAACAACAACAACAACAACAACAACAGAATGTAGGCGTCATGTCCGGCCTCCTGCTGCTCTCCAGGCTCCGCCCCTCGCCTGAACGTTCCCACATGTTCCGGACCATCTCCTGGACTCAATTAAACCATCGATCATTAATTAAATTGACTTAATCTATATCACACACACAACACGTGTTTATCGTTTAGTTGAATGAAACCAGTTGGTTTTCATCACAAGCTTTTAAAGACACTTTCGATCATTTGAAAGTCAGTTATCGAATCATTTTCTGGTTTCATCCCTTCAGATGAAATAAGACCTTTGAGTTCTGGCAGATTAAGATTGACCTTTTTTTCTATCAAAGAATTAATTGAGTGATTAATGGCCCCTAATCACTACATGCAGATTCTGTGTGTTGAGGTGATTCCATCTGCTTGGCTCCGTGACACTCGAGGAATTCAAGAATCCTGTTCTCGTTTATCGTCTCTGTTCCAAAGAGGATCACTGTCGTCCAGAACCAATAAGAAGTCACCACGCCGGATTAAAAAGTAGGCCCCACAAAGGCAGTGTTCACTGGGGCAGTGGAGGAGAAGCACATGGACCAGGAGGTGTTTTTAAAGATCTGCACCCTGATCCAGAGGGATCTCCTCAGGCGGCCACAGACATGGTGGACACGTCAGAAAGTGTTGGACTCAGACGTTGTTGGTTTGGGTCTTTTCATGGGATTTATTGACGATAATAAAATGTACAGACGAACTGCAGCCATGTCCCTCAGAGTCCATAATATGTCTTCTACTGTCTGGCCCCCCCCCCCCCCCCCCCCCCCAGATGCAGTATATCTCCACAGAGTGGGTCCACGTCCACTAACGCTGCTCTGGCTTCCTGCTCCGATGACCCGCCTCCTCTGAGTCCAAGTGCACCTTCTGAGCGTTGACCGGTGGGTGGGGCCAGCCCTGCCAGGAGGGCGTGGCCAAAGATGGACAGCCGATGCAGCAGCAGCGCCGATTCGCGGCAGACCGCCAGGGGGGTGGGGTCTATCAACACAACGCCCATCTGCGCGAGGTCGTACGAGGCCGGGGAGAAGAAGTGCATCTCCGACGTGAGGAGGACCTTCTGCCTCTTCGTCACCTTCGACCTCTTGTTCATCACCTTGCTCTGGATCATTGAGCTCAATGTAAGACTCGTCTGTCTGTGTTGTGGATGCGTGTCTGATACTGAACGCCTGTTTCTCCTGGACAGATTGTATTCATCCAACAGCAGACATATCTCATTGAAACTATAGAGAGAGAAGAGCTGATATCAGGCAGTAGGTCAGTTGATGGTCAGTGATTCCTAAGATGTTGTTATCAAACCCTCCTGACACACAAATACATAGTTTTACAGTTCAACCATTAACTTTAATATAAATAAAGAAAACACAATTTCAGACAAATATAAGCTGCAGAAGTTATATTCAGAAAATATTTTTTTTTTTTACATAAAATGAAAACCACACATACTTTCTGCTTCGATTAAAAGTGGATTTACTTTGAGTCGGCACAGTTCAACATGAATCAGCTGTGTCGTGTGATGCATTCAGGTGACGCCGTTCATCGGGGTTGTTACATTTTCTGTAAAACGTAACTGTGATATTTCTACAGCTGTGCTTTGTATGGTCAAGTGTGTGTGTCTGAATTGTGTCGAGTCCGAACAGAAACGGGTCAGGTGCTGCTGGGGGAAGTGAGTCGAGGTCATGCAGCGGTAACACTTTGTGCTCTGAATGAGGAAACACATTCCCACAATGCTCTGGACTCAGCCCGGGGAGCGAGTGTGTGTAGTGTGTGTGAGACTCAGACGTTTTGTGTGTCTTTGGTGTTTGACTGTGATCCTGTGTGTGACTTTAAACCTGTCGGGCTCATTCTACGCCTTTTACCGACAAACAGGCATCTGTTGACTTTAGCCATGACGGGGAAACACAGATCAGGAAGTTACTTGTGATACAAAGTTGTCACAGTGTTGTCATTAAAATAATAAAGATTATGAGTTCACAAAGGATCATTGTTGAGGAGGGAAATTCCAAAGTTCGGTTTAGTCACCAGAATAGTTTGAAGAACAAGTTTTAAATTCAGCTCAAGCTGCCGACACCACAGGGGCCGAGGTGGTATGTGAGAAACCAGGGAAGCAAATGACTATGAAAGCTTACGTGGGGTTTTATTCTCTACTCAGCTGCTTCAACATATCTTCCATATCTTCCCTAATGAGCAAGATTAGATTAGAGATAGATTAAATCAAATTTCATTCATGTTCTTAAAAAGAGACAAAGGGAAAACGACCAGGGACCGATATCTATGAGTGTGTTTGATTTGAGGTGATTGATTTAAGATTGGATTGTGTTGATCAGTTCTATTTGTGTAACAGGTGAACGGAGGCATTCAGCAGCAGCTGGATAAAGAGATCCTGCACTACGACTACCACGCCTCCTTCTTCGACATCTTTGTGAGTCTGAGTTGTTGTTGTTTGTCATTATTCAGAAAGAAAGACCATGTTTGATCGTTCATTGTTTGATCTTTTGATCGTGCATTCTTTTGAATTGTCTCCCCCCCCCAGCTCCTGGCTGTGTTCAGGTTTGCTGCACTGATCTTGGCCTACGCTGTCTTCAAGCTTGGTCACTGGTGGGCCATCGCTGTAAGTTCTCATGCTGTGATATCACAGTTTGTCTCTTATCTCTACCAGCATTTACTCCAGAGATCAGTCTTTTTGGAGAACACGGAATAAATGAACCTTCAGGACAAAGCTATTGTGAAATATTAATGTTTAGATGGCAAATAATAACACGTCAGTGCAAAGGAAGTTGTTTTTGATGATTTCAAGTTCAATTTATTCTTTTAAGAGTTTTACATCATATACATTCATTGTCAACCTTGACATTTTTATATATAATTCATGAACACGCGTGACTTTTTACTATTTGACATGTGACATGAATGATATGAGAGTTGCGTATCATTGCTCTGTGCAGATCACCACTGCAGTCAGCTGTGCTTTCCTGATCATTAAGGTCATTTTATCAAAGGTAAGAATCACTATTCATATTAAAAGATTACATCATCATTATCAGGGACATTTCTGTGTGAAAAGCTGTGTGTTGACTGAACCTGCACTGGTTTGTGTGTGTGTGTGTCTGTGTGTGTGTAGCTGCTGTCTCAGGGGGCCTTTGGGTACCTGCTGCCCATCGTCTCCTTTGTTTTGGCCTGGATTGAAACATGGCTGCTCGACTTCAAGGTTCTTCCTCAGGAGGCCGAAGACGAAAACCGTGAGTCACAGTATTTGACCTCTACCTTACATACAAGTTTGATTCTTAGTGTCGTTTAAAAAATACTGCATTCAAGTACAAATACTCCATTTCAAAAGTAAATCCCCATGTGTGGCTGCAGGGGGCGCTGCTGCTCAGTAACAGTTCTCTAGTGCTGCTTTTATACTCTGTGATTCGTCACCTGTCCTCACTGTCCCCTCACGTTCCCCCCCCCCTTTTGTCCTCCAGGATATCAGTCCTTCGTGGACGCCACACAGCGAGCTCCTCTCCTGTGTGCGGGTCCGTTATCTGACGGACAGTTCTACTCTCCACCGGAGTCTGTGGCAGGTCAGTTTATTCACACCAACCAGCCACCGTCCAAAATATCAACACGTGTCTGAGGACGTCTGGTTCCTCAGACACAGAGACACTGGGTGAACAGGTTTAACTGGAACCACAAGTAACAACAGAGCAGCTGAGTGGAACATCTAGAACACACACATCATCGTTCCCTCTGGACGGCGCCCCGCTAGCTGTTTACCCTTGATTCCAGTCTTATGCTAAGCTAAGCTGGTTTTTCTTTCTTCTCATCAAACGCTTGTCAAGAGAGCAAATAAGTGTCTTTCCCAAAATATCTAATTATTCCTTAGAGGTTGAATCTTACTTTGCTTCTAGATTTGTCGGGTTCCTGTTCCCACTGATTAGTTTCTCTTGTTTTCAGACTCTGACGAGGAACTGGATGATAAACATGATCCAGAAATAGGGCTCATCCAGCAGGTGACCTAACAGGTGAGAGCTACAGTCCAACACGTCGGGTGTCTTCCTGGATGATGATGAACTTACTGACCTCAGGCGATCGACCTTCTCTCATCTCTTCTCTCTTCCTTCACAGGATCATCACGTCTGGGTTGTTTCTCCGTTTTGCTCCTGTCGTGCTACTGAGGGAAAATTCTGCCTTATGCATTGTGACATTTTAGTTTTTATTCACCTGAAACTGAGTCTTTGTAAACTACGAATGCACTTCAGTGTGTGATCTCAGCCTCCTGCATGAACACAGAAAGGCAAAGTGCCGCTTCAAAAGCAACGTCAGTGTCTTGTGGTCATTTTTAGAATCCTGTTTTTTTTCTGTACCTTTTTGAGGAGAATTCAAATGAACGTTATCGATACACTTATGATCAATTTCACGACTGTTTCTTCCTTCTCAAGGGTATTAACGTCTTATATTCACGTCATGTTTACTTTGAGTTTATTGATCATTTCCATGTGTGTGGATTTAAAGTCCCTGTAAAGAAAAGTGAGCTCGCTCCGGGGACGCTGCGTCGAGAACAGGAGGAACTCTCCGGCCAGTATTGAGTTCACAGACGGTGTTTGTAGCAAATGGAAGTCGAAATATTTACGATAATTGTACATATCTTCATGCATGCCTTGCCCAGTGGTTTTGTTTTTATGAAAAGCTTGCCTGTAAAACAGAATCATTAAAATGTGAAACTCGTGTGATTCTCCTTTTATTCCTACTTTGATTTATTTTAATGACGTCGTCAAAAAACCAAGGAGAAGATCTGTTTGGGACATTCTGGAATAAATCTACTGGAGGTCAAAAGATAAATGTTACTCATTCACTATAAGAAGTAAAAGTTGTATTTACTTATCCACTTATATTAAATCCATTAGAACCAAATTAGACAAACAGGTTCATTTTTGAATTGTTTCCTATTCATTTATATTTTATTAGAATTTGGTGAAATTTCTGCTGCAGTTAAATTATAACGAATACAACGTCTGTAATACTGGTTTATTATTATTTTTTTCACATTTTCATCAACATGAGTCAAGAATCCAATGCATTTGTCCACAAATCTACATTTTGCCTTCGTTCATTGTGGCCTTCAGTCAAAAACACTGTACTTTAGAAATAAATACAATACTGATAATAAACAGGAAGAAAGAAGAAGACAGATTCAGTCTCTGATGAGATGAGACGACGCCCCCTTCTGTCCAAACGAGGACGTGACACGAGGACGAGGACAGCAGTGAGACTCCGAGGAAAATCAACAACACGAGGATGAAGCACTGAGATCGGCCGATTCGCTGACTCTACAGATCTGCCCTGAATACTCACTGGAGCATCGGGTGAGGATTAATCCGCCGCTGAAAGTAGTCCCCAGCAAACGCCCCAATTTGCTCTTGTGTGTTCAAACCGCCAGTGAGCAGCAGCTTCAGGACGCGACTGAGGCCTTCACTCACTCACAGGTTCAATAAGTCAGAGTCAAAGGGAACAGCAGCAGATCAATAAACACAACACACGTGGGAGGAGCAGCCTCACACTCAAACTCTGAGCTGCTGATGTCGGCACTTTGAGATTCGGACCAACACAGAGACGGAATAATCTGACCTCTGACCTCATTCTGAATGAAGCATGACTCAGGTTCTGAGTCATCAGAAGCAGTGATTTAGATTCTGTGTATATTCCAATCATGTTGACACGTGTGAGCGCACAGCTCAGACGTGACACTGATGTGACATCGTGAGTGAGGAGCTGCTGCTCAGGGCGTCAGAGGACAAACGGCTTCAAGCTTTAACAAAATGAAACTACAGCTCAGGAATGCTTTGGAATAACTAACCCACAGATTGTAAATAAAGATGGACGCCGCGTCTCCACTTCCTCCCAAAGCACAACACATGCCAGGGTTCCATCTTGTGCTGAGGACGACAGAGGCTGTCCAGCAGGGATCGGGAACTCTTTGTCTGAATTGTGGTTTTTCTGTACGATCATTTTACACAGGGAAGTTTTGAAAAACTAAAAAATTTGTTTGTTTGTTTTGAGGATTAAAAAAAATGAATGCCCAATAACAGTTAAAGGGAGTTAGTCTCCAGGTAAAGGGAGTTACTCCTGGTAAAGGGAGTTACTCTCCTGGTAACGAGAGTTACTCCTGGTAAAGGGAGTTACTCTCCTGTTAAAGAGAGTTACTCCTGGTAAAGGGAGTTACTCTCCTGGTAAAGGGAGTTACTCCTGGTAATGGGAGTTACTCTCCTGGTAAAGGGAGTTACTCCTGGTAATGGGAGTTACTCTCCTGGTAATGGGAGTTACTCTCCTGGTAATGGGAGTTACTCTCCTGGTAATGGGAGTTACTCCTGGTTAAGGGAGCTACTCTCCTGGTAATGGGAGCTACTCTCCTGGTAATGGGAGTTACTCTCCTAGTAAAGGGAGTTACTCCTGGTAATGGGAGTTACTCTCCTGGTAATGGGAGTTACTCCTGGTTAAGGGAGCTACTCTCCTGGTAATGGGAGCTACTCTCCTGGTAATGGGAGTTACTCTCCTGGTAAAGGGAGTTACTCTCCTGTTAAAGAGAGTTACTCCTGGTAAAGGGAGTTACTCTCCTGGTAAAGGGAGTTACTCCTGGTAATGGGAGTTACTCTCCTGGTAAAGGGAGTTACTCCTGGTAATGGGAGTTACTCTCCTGGTAATGGGAGTTACTCTCCTGGTAATGGGAGTTACTCTCCTGGTAATGGGAGTTACTCCTGGTTAAGGGAGCTACTCTCCTGGTAATGGGAGCTACTCTCCTGGTAATGGGAGTTACTCTCCTGGTAAAGGGAGTTACTCTCCTGGTAATGGGAGTTACTCCTGGTTAAGGGATCAGGACAATACTTCCTCACATTTGCGTAACGCACACTACAGATGTTGCGATGCTGTTCTTTCTGACTCTCCCATCTGATACCAGTGCATTTAATAAAAACCCAGTGTGAAGTGATGACTAGGATCATTGTTGTATGACCTGACTCAGGTTAAACGCTTTGAAACACAAATACAGAGAATGAATAACACAGAACTTCTTTTAGTTTCTAGTTTAACATTCAAAACTGAAAAAGAACAAATAAATAAATCTAGGAAAACACAACAACTACTTCTTTGACCTGCTCCAAACTGAAGTCTGGAGTCTCTTAAAGATACAGGAGTGTTTGAGACAGAGGCTGAAAAGAGGAGCTGCAGCAACGGGCAGTCGGAGGAAAGCCGTGTTTTCTGAACATTATGAAAACATTAACACTGATTGAAACCATCAACCTCAATATGAACAGAAGAAGAAACCTTGTAAGGTGGAGATTCCTCTGCAGTGTGGTTATGGTTCGGTGAAACATTAAAAACTTCTTCTACAAGTTTCACTTTCAGAAAAGATCTTGTCTGGGGACAATCTAAAGCTAAAACAATCAGTGATTCTGACAGAAGTTTGATCAACAATATTTTTGACATTTGATTAAAGTAATTTATCAAACAATAACACTAAATATTTAACAGTAGTTAACTTCTTAAATGTGTAGAATTGCTGCTTTTCTCTGTTTTAAAACCTTTTAGTTTTGGCTCAGAAAGTCTCACAAGCATTTTTCACTATTTGACACTAATCAGTAAATTCAATGATAAAGAAAACAATCATCAGCTGCAGTGATCTGAAGCCTTTCTGAACCGACCACATGGAGACAGTTTCCTTCTTTGTTCTTATCTCACTTCATCTCACACAGACTGTGAGCGACTCAGTGGTGAAGACATCGGCACGTCCTATTCTCTCAGGCCAGAAGGTCATTACCCATAAACCACTGGTTCTACTGGGAAACAATGAGCCAACCTCACGCAGGAGGAATGGAAACTTCTTCCAAACGCAGCTTGTTATTTCTGGAGATGACTTCGATGAGACGACTACACTACGACCGCTACGTGATGGTCGACTACTGCTCTTTCTACAGGTTTAGTACAAGTGATGCTGTTGGTAAATGCCTGTGTCACTCATGAGCCTGGTAAGAAGTCAGAAATACACTTTCCCAGTCCAATATGGAAAACTTCAGCAAGCACAGTTCTTTTTGTTCCGGCTGCGCGGAGGATCCCACAACTGGTTCCCAGTGACTCGTCCAGCTGGGTCAGGGAAGTGGTCAGGAGGAAAATGCCAATCCTGTTCTTTTCAGGTTAAACCACTTATTAGGGAAACAGACCGGTGCACTGTATGGATGCATTGTATGGAGCTTGCAGCGGTAACACTACTTTGTGTCTTTGTGTCACGGGAGCAACAAAAGGCCTCACAGCGCACAGGAATGCATTCTGTGTGAGCCAAGCTGCTTCAACCCAGTGACCTGTTGTCCAGTTGGATTCTTTTCAAATGTTTTTAACCCTAAACAAATTAACACCTAAAAGAAAGGAGCAGGAAATGGATGCTAGACATAGTTTTTTCAGTTTGTTTTCCACGTAGCACCATGCCATCGGTTCCAGTTCACTTGCACAAATCGCAGTGTAACACATTTCCATGTTCTGTTTGTTTTTTGTTGTTCTTTCGTGAGCGTTGATTTGCAGGGGAAAGTAAAACCGCTCACATGATGGTGAAGAAACAAAAAGGACCAATGAGGAAGAAGAGGAAGAAGCAGACCGCAGGGGTGAAAGCTGGAGGACGGGTGCAGCGGAGAGAGGCCTGTTCAGGCCGGGACGTCCTGGTGCGTTCATGTACATGCTCTCTACCTGTGAGGTGTGTGGACCGTGGGGACAGAAGGCACATATTGCCGGGGGGGTGAGGGGGGGGCGATGAACTCTCCTTCGTCACAAGCGGCAGAAGCAAAGCTGTTGTTGTCTGCTCGCTGCGCCCTCTGGTGGATAACAACCAAAACAACCGGCCGCTTGCAACGTTTTCACCATCCGAGGTTTCATGTGGGAGACGGGGTCTCCAGGTTGAGACAGGTTGGTCTCCAGGTTGAGACAGGTTGGTCTCCAGGTTGAGACAGGCTGGTGTCCAGGTTGAGACAGGCTGGTCTCCAGGTTGAGACAGGCTGGTCTCCAGGTTGAGACAGGCTGGTCTCCAGGTTGAGACAGGTTGGTCTCCAGGTTGAGACAGGTTGGTCTCCAGGTTGAGACAGGTTGGTCTCCAGGTTGAGACAGGCTGGTCTCCAGGTTGAGACAGGCTGGTCTCCAGGTTGAGACAGGTTGGTCTCCAGGTTGAGACAGGCTGGTCTCCAGGTTGAGACAGGTTGGTCTCCAGGTTGAGACAGGTTGGTCTCCAGGTTGAGACAGGCTGGTGTCCAGGTTGAGACAGGCTGGTCTCCAGGTTGAGACAGGCTGGTCCTTCAGAGACCATCAGGACCCCCAGCTGTTGGTCTCTGACGCAGACAGAACTGAAGTGTGTGTTCAGCCATGAGATGAGGGCGGGACCTCATCTCAGCTAAATCCCATCGTAAAAGAGTGAGACCTGGCTCATCGTCCCCCCCCCCCCCCCCCCCCCCGAAACTCAGACTCTGTCTGAGACGTGTTCCAGTGACCGGGCCGGCGTGGGTGTTGCTGATGGTGTTGATGGTGCAGCAGGCAGGGGAGGGGTTACTGCTTTCAGCTCGTTGCCGGGGCAGCTCTGAGTGCTGACCCCCCGGTTGAGGGCGCCGGCGCGGGGGGGGGCGTGAGCCGGCAGCGCGCTGGGGTCGCTTCGCGGGATGTTGACGGGGCAGGAGCGGGTGCGGGCGTGGCCCTTGTGGCCGCCCGGGTGGCACACCAGGCTGCCCACAGTGTCGGTGGGCGAGAGGTGACGCTTCACCCACCGCTCCACCCGCTCCTCCTTATACTTGAGGGAGTACCAGGTGAGGAAGATGAAGAAGAAGCCGAAGAACTTGAGGCTGGCGGCGAGGCCGAAGTAGACGAAGCGCAGGGAGGTGACGTCGTACTCCTGACAGGAGCCGTGCACGCCACAGTCCTGCTGCCACAGCATGCAGGTGGTGTCGATGACCGCGCCGAAGTAAATGGGAGTCGGGATGTAGGCTGATTGCAGGAAGGAGGGAGGAGACAGAGGAGGAGAGGGGGTGAGGTGGAGAGGGACGGGTGCAGAGAGAAGAACAGAGAGGGGGGGGGGATAAAGAAATAAGAGATTCAGTGTCAAAGTAGAATCAAAGAGAAATCTGAGCAAACTGATTCAGCACTGAGACGGGAGAAATAAAGGGAGGCCAGAAGTGCAGTGATTAAAAAGATTTAGAGAATCTAATTCAGAACCACTGGATCCTACAGTTCCCATGATGCACGAACACAGTGACCGACTGACAGCAGCTTCCTCTACGTCTCATAGATCTAATCCAGTTCACCTCCTTATCCGATGGGAGCCGCCATGCTTTGCATCTCATTTCCATCGACTGTCATTTTGTGCCACTTCTGTTACATGTTTCATACCCAGTAACATATCAGGCTTGGAAATCCTCCGTCACCATAAAGAAGATAATTCAATAAATCAAATGAAGGAGTCGTTTTCTCTCCTGCAGCGATTCTACTCACCGAGAGTCCTGAGGAGAACGAACTGCATCCCCAGAGCGAAGGGCCTCTCCTGCTCCGCCACAGACCTGCAACACACAACCACACGGACAAGTGTACACAAAGGAACCAGAGTGCATGGAAGCACAACACCCTATCACCATATTGCATACACATGTATTGAGATCCAACATATAACCCGATAACCAGTCGACCTGTTCCAGTTCAGCTGCTCAGCCGACGTACCTGAGGGTGACGATGATGGCGGAGGGCTGGGCGCAGGCGGTGATGAGCGTGACGATGAAGAGGAAGATGAGGAAGGGGATGAGGGTGCTGCAGGTGCGGTCGCACTTCCCCGACACGGCGTGACCGTTCTCGTTCAGGTAGGTCTTCACGATGACGAGCTGCAGCTGGTGGCTGCCCTGACCGCTGGAGGACGGCGTGATGACCTGTCGGCTCTGCACGCAGGCGCAGTCCGAGTAGTTACGCACCTGGAGGGGGGGGGGCAGAAACATGGAGGTGGAGCCTTAGAGACTTTCTCTACTTCGAGTGCAGTGTTCGCTCTAAACCTGTAAACGTGTTGTTTACTATCCAACGTGTCACGTGCCCAAATCGCACACTTCACTTCACCGGACTCTTAACAGCACATAAGTGTGAAGCTGGTCAAATGGACGGTTCTTCAGATCCCCCCCCCCCACCCGACCTCAGCTTCCTCTTCCAGGCTCGTGGGAGGAGCTACGGTGGCCTTCAGGTCACATCAGAACACGAAAGGTGCTCGGACTCTGAGGAAGAGGAGCCGCTCCCGATGAAGAAGAAGCTTGATACTAACTCTCAGGTGATTCTACACTGAAGAAAACATCTTTATGAATATTACATTCTGTCTCTGCAGATAGATCCACCTGCATCCTGAGCACTGGCCCTTTAAAAACACACAAGCTCCAACTGCTTTAAACTCTTTCTTCAACAAAAGGTCAGAATCAAATCTATTTGCTGGTTTTTACTCATCAACACATTATGTGAAAGCTTGATTTCCTGTGTGTTGAGTTTCAGCTCTGAGATGATGAATGTCAGCTTGAGCCCGTCCTCGGTGCTCGGCTCTTACCCCGGTGCTGTCGTTGGCCACGCTGCTGCAGCCGGCCAGGCAGGGGTTAAAGTAGGTGATGCCGTCGGAGCCGCAGACCGGAGCGTACTCGTGGATCTTACAGCCGCAGTTCACGTTACAGCCCCCGGTCAGGTTCCTCTGGGTCATGGTGAGAGTCGGGCTGGAGAGAGGAGACATGAGGAGATAAACAACAGCTGTTCAGGTTTCATCAAGCATTAAAAACAAGACATCAGATTATATTTGTCTTCCAGTTCCCTTTCAGAATGTGGCTCAGGTTTGGAGATTTGTTTTGTAACTGGTGCACAATAATTTAGTTCTTATACAGTTTTGTGTTACCGCGTCATAGAAGCTGAATGAATCTAGAATTACAGCTCAGGCTCAGCTGGATTTCTTCTGCTGCCAGGAACTGTGGAATAGTCGACCTCTTTTTTCGAACTTGAGGAAAAGTCAGGTGATCGCTCGAGTCACGAGAAAATATAAGATAAACGTCTGCATCAAGTTTCATGGCTGTCTGTCGTTGTTCAGACATTCCACTGCAGGAACAGGGTGGCAGCAGCTTCACTCACAGCTCGGCTGGAAACAACACGAATCAACTGCTGAGCAAACGCCCGCTTTGTCCGAAACTGATTTAGTCAAAGTTCTTGTCGAACACTGAAACAATGGAAGAGACAAAATGTACACAGGCAGAAACAGGACGGAAAAGACAGAAGGAAGGACGAGAGACAGGGAGGAGGTTAAGCCTCTGAGATGATGAGGAGACGTGAGGAGGAAAGGACGATGGAGAAGAGGCCCAGGTATGGGAGGGATGTACGCGATGCAGGACTTTTAAATAATACAAAATGAGGATTTGAAAGCAGAACGGAAGCTGAAGAGAAGAGAAGAGAAGAGAAGAGGAGAAGCACAGGAGAGAGAGGAGAGAGGGCAGGCGGCCAAGACTCGTCTCTTCCAAGCTGTCCTTGGACATTTTCCATCGCTGCCACGTAATCGCTCTGGGGGACGCTCTGTCCGAGAGAGAGGCCTCAGTTTACCAGCTTGTTATCTGATATCAAGCTCTGATCTGTGCGCTCGCTTCCTCCCGACATCGAACACCGAGTCCGAGGCCAGGAAATGATTTGATTGGACAAAGGACGAGCTGCAGTCAGGAACCAGCTGGCTCCGATTTGAATGAAATCTTTCAAGAACCCTGATTAATCATGGAATTAGAGAGAGAGACTCCAGAGGAGGTGTTTACAAGAAGCAGGAACTTTGCTTACAAACAAACAAACAGACAAACAGACCCCTCATTGGCTGAGGTCAGAACACGTGTGTGCAGATGGATCCAGCATTAACATCTGAGAGCTCCTCACCCGGTGGTGTAGGGGATGTTGATTCCTCCCAGGTTGATGCTGTCACAGCCCACGATGAAGAGCGTGGAGAAGCAGAGGAGCGACACGCCGCTGCAGATCATGGCGAGCTTGGCCGACTCACGAGCTCCGAGCTTCAGCTTCTTGATGATGTAGCCGCCCAGCACGATGCCGACGCCGGCACTCGGCACGATGATCAAACCTGGGAAGAGGAGAGAGAAGCAGGGGTAAAGAACATGGCCTCCTTGGTCTTTAAAGCCTCTGACATTGGGACCAGTGAGTCCTCAAGTCCAGCTAGATAAGAGAAAGTCAGTGAGTCCCCGTTGTTAACCTGCCTGTGTGTAATGTTGTGTTCTTAGATTGAATCCTTCTCATTAATGAGTCGTCACTATTTATTGTTGTGTGCAGAGTGAAGATAGAAAACTGTGTGTTCATCCTACCTGGTTTATCTGCAGGGACAATGTGTGTTTATAGAATGGAACTGGCTCATGGTGTGTGTGTGTGTGTGTTTGGTTTTAACATAAACTGTAATGATTTTCTTAACTTATGTTATTTTTTCAACAACCGACTCAATCTTCAGACCCAAGTTCACAACTTGACAAAATAAAAGCTCTGTGAATCAGCTCAACATGAAGCAATTCAGCAAAAAAAAAAACAATATACTTTTACTTTGTAGACAAATTTCTTTGAAGGGATTCTGTGAAAGACCCCAAAACGTAGAAAGATGGAAAACAGAAGAATGCCAAACAGAATAGCTTTTGTTGAGCAGGGAGAAATCCTTTGATCAAGTCCAAACTAAAGCCCTAGTAGGATGGATGTGTCCTTACTCGTTACTGATCGCTAAGGTCAAAGAGCTACACAACTCCCCCCCCAGTGTGTTTGGTTAGTAGCGTGTTGTCAACAACCATTTAACAGGATAACATGCACACAGCTCCATGCCATGTGTCTGCCTGTGTGCTTGTTTAAGCATGTGTGCAACTGGGAGTGGTTCAGCTATTGCATCTGTGTGTGTGTGTGTGTGTGTGTGTGTGTGTGTGTTTCTAAAGGAGTGTGTAATGCACTCAGTGCTCCAGCTCAGCGTCCCAGGTGCCTCCTTCACTTGAGGACCAGCAGGTTCTTTATTATGGATGTGTATTGGTTGTGCAGCTCTGAGCCGACAGCCTCTCCGGCTCCACTCTCTGTTAAAACCAGCAGGTTAGCGCCGACCCGTCAGAAGGCGAGGTGAAACGAGGAGAGAGAACCAGAGAGAGAGAGGACTGTTCGGAGCAGCAGATGATGAACAGCAGAGCATCCTAAACAATCATTCACGTCACATGATGACACGTGTCTCTGCTGCGCCGCTCACCGGTGTAGATGCTGGCGCTGGAGGCCGGGATGCCGAACTGAGACTCGATGAACTTGGGGATGAAGGTGATGAAAGCCGTGACGATGGCGCTCTCTGCCGTGTACGACAGGCTGACGAACAGGAAGGTCACGTTGCTGAGGATCCTCACCGCCGCTTTGGGCATATCTGGAAGAGGGAAAGAGGAAGGAGAGAAAAGTTACCTCCCCCTGCTCGCGGACCGGACTCGACCTTGTGGTTATTCGAGCCGTTTAATAATCAGATAAATGGAAATTGGAAAATCCTTGAGGGTCTTCACATGAAGCCTCTGAATGCAGCAGCCCCTGATTTGCTGCATGGTTCATTTCTAGTTGACATACATCATCAGTGATGTCACAGAGAGGCTGCTGACATCACTGATGACATCACAGTTTCCTCTGGTACCTCTGATGTCCCTGCCGAAGCCCATGGACGAGGTGACCGCCTGGCTCTTGTTGTTGCTCTTCTCCTTCAGGACGTCGTCGTCGCTGGACAAGTCGTCCATGCTCGGCTTTTTCCTCCTCTTCTTCTTCTTGTGTCGGGGGGGCAGCTTCTTGGGGAAGGTGAACATGGGGAAGATGACCAGCAGCATGGCCACGGCACACAGCAGGAAGCCGCTCCACCTGGACACACGTGGAAACCCGTCACTCAACACACAGGAGAACAAGTGTGTTGTTGTTAAGTGCTGTTGAGCGGTGAGTTCAGGTGAATCCGTCAAAGAGGCCGCTCTTCATTGTGCACATAAATAAATGAGCAGTCAGGCCTGGCACACTCATCCATCCTCTAATTCCTGTAGGAGGCCAGTGGGTGTTTGCCACTGAGTCACTGGTAATGTTACCAGTTAGAGGATGGCATCACCGAGGGCTGTGAACACATGACTAACCACATCTCACACCCCCCAGCAGATTGACAGATCGGTATTTAAGATGACCGGAAGAGCAAACATGCTTCACAAGCATTAGACTTCTCTCTGGTGTTCAGGTGGAATCTCACTTTTTCAGATCCACAAAACAAGGGAGACAAATACATTTCACACATGTATCAGCCAAACCAGCCACATGGTTCTTACCAGTTGCCGATGAAACGCGGGTCGCTCTGGTCAATGGTGACAGAGGTCTCTGGGTCCACATAGAAGCCGATGAGGACTCCTCCCAGCAGGTAACCCACTGCTGGGCCCAGTGCTCCCATCACATACATGATGGCTGAGGAAAGGAGACAGAGGGAAAGTGATAAGATATTTGCTTTCTTTAGGGAGAATCTTCAGATACGTCTCACTGTTCTTCTGAAGCTGCACAAAGTTCAACAACTGCCTTCTTCTATGATCCAGCACTAGGACGCCATTAGGGTTGTGTTAGAGATGTTGGGATACACTCATGAAACCATGATCACTTCACTGGACTCAGAGGGACACGATTTTAAACACATCTGCCCAAAGAAGAAGTGATGCTGCTCAGATTCTGTTATTCAATTATCCAAACTCAATGACACGTGCCCAACTCTGACCCTTATGTAACGCTCCAAATCAAAACTAATCTGGAATTATGGGCCGGGTACAAAAGGCCATGTGTGTGGGTCATGTGTGCAGATCATGTGACCGTGCAGTAAGGGGCTGAGAGTTTTCTCCAATTAGAGGGAATTAAAATCTTAGAGTCCTTGGCTGGAGTTGAAAGCAAACACCAGAATCCAGTGGCGTGACTTCAAAACTCCAAGCTGGGCCAGGCACCAGACCAGTGCCATCTAACAGCCAGAGCACTGGGAACTCACTGGGATGTCCTCATGTAGAAGTTTATAATCATACTTTTCAAAATAAAATGACAACCTGCTAGTGAAGTGTCCACGGCTGTCATCTGTCATGGCCGACGGCGGAGACACAATCGAGAACTCATCTTTCATTTGATGGAAAACAAGTGAGCAGAGGTCAGCTGGTTGTGTGTCGGCAAAACTAACAATTGTGTAATGAGAAGTGTTAATCCTCCGACTGGAGCAACACAAACTCAGGACCTTTGGTTTGCTGAAGCTTTTGTCTGAAGCAATTATTTCCATTACCGAGTAATCTACAAATTGTTTGATTTATCATTTAGTTAATTAACTGATGATCAGATCAGATATTTTATTTATAAACAATGATCAAAACTATTTTCCACTTAATGAAATAGTTGATCATCAATCTGGTGAATGTTCTGTTGATCAGTGAATCAATTGATTGACTAATTGTTGCAGGACTCCTTGATGGTTTCTCTTGCACCCCAGTGAACAAGCACCTTGAAAAACTACTTTGAAATACATTAATTATGAGAATCATTAGTGATTCATATTCTGATAATATTCTGATCAAGTCAGCAGAACATGTGATGAATGTATTTGTCCGTCTAACGCATGAAAAATCTATATTCCTCAAAAACCAAACCCTGCAGAGAAATTCAAACATTTCTCATGCATGATATTCCTCACGTCATAATAATAATAACTTTATTTGTATCCCACTTATTTGAACAAGATTACAAAGTGCTTCACAACAAACACTTTCAGGACCTTTCCCTCATAAAAACACAAAGATATTCCAGAGAGGCAGGATGAGCAGTGCAGCCCTCGTCTGCAGAGCATCTTCACAGAAGCACATTCTCTGCTGTTCCATTCAACTATGACATCATGCCGCTCGGTGGCCAAAGCCCGGGATGATGAAGCTCAGGGACGAGGTCGAGGACTCGGGTTTTCCAAGGGGACCGAGCGGCATCGTGGATAATCCCCCATCGAGCCGGAGAGGAGGGAGGAGCCTGGATGGGGTCGTCTGTCACGTTATGTAACCTGACAGCCGACCATCAGCAGAGGGACAGACGGCATCGCAGAGACAAGACGAGCCGGAGGGACAACGTGAGGCTGAGGGACGGGACAAGTTCCTCTGTGTCCACTCACACTGAGGATGTTGTGAATTTACAGATTAAAAGGAAGAATCAATTCAGAGCTAAATAAACTAACTGGAAATGGTAATCCATCATTTTATATGTTTTCTGTTTTTTTTTTAATCAAAAGCTGAGACACAACTCTCACTGAATTATGTGTTGTTATATATAAAACACACATGTAATATTACACCATCTGCAGGGCCCATTGCAGTCATTTTGGGGGGGGGGGGGGAGGGGAGGGGGGGGCACATTCAAACTGAAAGAGGCAGCAGCCTGGTCCTCTTCCTCTCACAGGAGCCAAACAGAGCATCTCTTATCGAGGCTACAAAGAAATATTGTGCTGAATTATTCTGTTTTGCCGTTGGACATGATCTCATATGTGGGCTAATGCAGAGCAGGGCCAGAAGGGACCAGAAGGTTTGTTCTCCAGTGGAGTGAGTGCAGCTCTGATGCCATCACAGAACCCTGTGGTGGTCACAAACTACTGTCTCCACTTCTGCCATTTAATAATTCCAGAAACCTCAGTTTATCTGTCGTTGACTCTCATGTCTCCAGAAGCATTCATCTTTCCTCGGCTCCACACTCTGCATGTGTGCTGTTAAGGGACCTGGGAAGTCAGTGTGGAAGTTGGTGGGATTTGGACTTGTGATATGTTCAATATTTAAATAATATTAAAATTCTTTGAGGAAACCGGTGAAGGGCGTGATGCTGCGTCAGGGTCTGTGGCTCATCAGCGTTTGTTGGCCTCTGTGGCTCTTTGACTTTTTCCCTCTCCATGACAGGAATGCTGACCTCAGGGTTTTCCCTCCGCTACCCCCCCCCCCCCCCCCCCCCCCATGTACTTTCATTCACAACACAGCGCTCATCAGTTGCTTTAATCAGGAGCCACCTTGTTTGAGGCTACTGGGGCGAGAACTTCCTGGGAGGCATGCACTAGGGAAAGAGGAGGTGTGTGTGTGTGTGTGTGGGGGGGGGGGGGGGGGCAGTTTCAAGGTCACATTGTTGATTTGTTGTGCGACATGCAGGGGGTGACAATGTTAGCAAATAGAGGGAATCACAGCGGCTCAGTGTGGAGACGGATGGATATAGAACCCGATCCATCCATCTCTCCTCTCCTCTGATCAGCTTCACGCCTGTCATGTGACTCGTTAAGGGCCAGAGAAGGTGCAGTGGAATGAAAAAGCATCACATGACGTCTTTAAACCATTCAGACGACCCCTTCGGTGAGACCAGCCGCCGTGGAGGCTGAAATGAAACCTGCATGTTTGAACCATCCTCACAAACTCTTACCTAGATACAACGAGGCGTTCTCCTTCTTGACGTTGTCGTCCAGGTAGGTGGGTCCTAGCGTGTAGATGGGCGTGGACCCCATGCCCACCAGGATCTGAGCGATGACGAACAGCGCCACGTACAGGTTGTGCTCGTTTCCCTCCTGGTCTCTGGGACAGGAAGTGATGTCGACGCGGTCCCTGCCACTGGCGTTGCTGTTCATGCACAGGCCCTCATTGGCCAACGAGGAGTTGACCTCCTTGATCTGGTAGGGCGGGGAGATGAAGTGTGGCAAGGAGAAGAGGGCGGCGCCCACGGCTATGAAAACTCCGCCTACCGCCAGCCAGCGCGGCCTCTGGCCCCGCCCACCAAAGTAGCTGATGAAGACGACCACCAGGAGGCTCCCGATGTCGAAGCAGCTGACGAGCAGGCCGGACTCGGAGCTCCTCAGGCTGTATCTCTTCTCGATGGTGGTGATGACACTGCTGAGGTAGCCCGACACCATGAGGGACTGGATGAAGGTCAGGTAGCACATGCAGAACAGGAAGCAGCGAGAGTCCTGACAGATAACGCTCAGGTGCTTCCGACTGGGCAGACGAACCGAGGCTAGCCTAGAGGCGAAAAACCCCGGGGCCTTCCTCCTCGCCATGGTCTTACTCCTTCTGATCTCAGTGTTCTCCATGTACGAGCTCGGCCTGTTCAGCGCCGACTTCCCGGACTTGGGCAGGTAGCTGGTCCTCGTTGGGGACTCGGTCTTGGCCGGTAGCTGGATGAACTCCGCGCTCTCCTCCGCTGTTATGGACATCCGCCCAGAACCAGCCAGTAGGGTCTCCTTGTGTGGCCCCGCGTCATTTAAAATCGGCATACTTTTAGATTTGAAGTTTGATCCTGGTTCCTCCTGTTCGCTGGAGAACCCGTCCTCCTTCTGCAGGGACTCGGACAGCCCTGCCTCTTCGTGGTCAGCCATCATGTCCAGGGGAAACCACCTCGCTTCAGGGCTCAGGAAAAATAATCTGGTTTCAAGGCCACATTTTCAATTCAGGGGCTGCTGCCCGTTCCATTCATTATTAATAGGTTCTCCTGCAGATGGAGTCCGTTGTGCCCAGAGAGGCCCAGGGAAGGCGCAGCAGACTGTTTATCTGCAGCGCAGGCAGGGCAGATCTGGGGTCTGTTTATCTCCTCATGCACACTTGCCTTGTGCCGGTATCCGATGGGGAGGTGACACCGCTCCGGGCCCCGGGGCCGCGGCTCCCTGCAGACTGGCAGCCGCTCCTCTCTCAGCGGGACGCCGCTGCTCCTCGAACCCGGAGAGCCCGCACCGCATCCCCGACGGCCCCCGCGATGAGGACGACACAGTCACGATGTCCCTTCGCTGCGTGCATTACATGGTGGTGCTCCCCCCTTCTCCACCAGCTCCTCCCCCCAGTCAAGGGCATCCTCCTCCGGACTGCTCCCGATGCTGTGGCCGCACCAGCCGCACCAGCTGCACCCCCCCTGCGGCGGAGAGAGAGCGCCGTCGTGTGCGTGAGGTTCGGGTGAGGAGCTCGGTGGAGCTCGGAGAGGACGAGGAGCCGTCGAAGGAGAACCGAGGAGAACCGAGCGCGAGGAGACGTCCGCAGGATCCCCGCAGTGCTGCTTCCAAAACAACTGCGTCAAGCTGCAGCGGGACGGAAACGGGAGGGGTCGCACTTCAAAATAAAAGCGCAGACCTTAAATAAAGGGATAGTTCACCCCAAAATTGAACATTCACTCATTATCTACTCGATGCCGATGGAGAAGTGGGTGAAGCGTTGTTGGAGTTTCAGGGGTACACATTGTTGCGGCCAATTCCAAACCCATTGAAGTAACCGGTGACAGTTTCTTCAAATGTAATAAGAGAAGAGAAAAATCCTGCGCCTGTGGTGTCATCCAAGTGTCCATAAGCCCCGACATTCAAATTCAACTCAAAGTTGTTTACACCATGTTTTTAACCTAGATGTTCGTGTGACTCATGCACAGACCTTGCTCCAGAGGAGGATATTTAGATTAAAAACTTGGTGTAAATAGTTCCAGTTGAATTTGAATAGCGGGGGCTTAGAAACACTTGCATGACTCCACAGCAGAAGTATGGAGGCATGTCATGTTAAAGAAGGTTCCTCAAGGGTTTGTTGAGCTCACATCTGTCCAGTGAATAAGAAGCTTGTTGAACCTTCCGTTCTCTATGGGTTCTTCACGTTTACATTTTCAACACTTCAGCTATAAGATTTATTTTAACTTGGGTCTATTTAGCTGATTCTTCCTTTGAATAATTGAACTGAAAAAAATCCTTAGGAAATGTTATTCTGTTTTGAACAGGAAACTGTATAATCCTGTTTATATTCTGTCAGAAATAACGTTGGTTTAATTTTTTTAATTTTTTTTATTTAAGAGGATTTTACAAGCTGGGTGAAGGTGGATCTGGGTTTTCTCTGCAACCTTGTTTCCTTTCCTAACTCCTTACAACCTCTCCTTCACATGTCTCCATGACCTCGGAACGTTTTGCATTGAAGGTGAGGAATAGTGTTTATTGGAAGGGATTATTTGAACGTTCTGCAGAGTGAGGCGCTTCTATAGAGTTTTACTTTGAAAGGACGAACGGGAAGTGTGTTTACTACACGGCTGACTTGGCAGCTAGCCGCACAAGCTAGCGGCTGAACGTACATGTAAAACAATAATGGCGGCAGCGCGCTTCACTCTCCTGACAGCGACGCCGCTGACTTTAGATCTTCACGTCAGACCCACAACTCACAACTTACCGACCGACAAACAAACCAGAAACACCCGAAAAACACAATCCGCTGCGTCAAGGCTGCAGGAAGCTAGCTTAAAAACAGACCGGAAACAGACAGGATGTACCTTCAAAATAAACATCAAAGCACGTGTCAGTCAAGAACAGGAGCTGAAAGTGTTGATTGATTTGAGTCATGAGAGTTTTATTTGTCGGGAGCTTTTCAAAAAACACGAGAAAACACAAGGCAACATACAAACACATGGATATGGTTAGTGATAAAGTAAACATGCAGGTCGATCAACTATCAACACAACGACCAATGAGAGGACGTCATAGGGCTGCCCGTCAGGAATGATTGACAGCTGATCTCTGTGAGGAGCAGAAAAAGTCACCAAGACGAGCTTTGATCAACAAACATGGAGACAAAAGAAGTTAAAGATTTAAACACAGAATCTAAATCACTGCTTTTAATAACTCAATCTATTTGAGTTTACAGAACTCAGCTGTGGATCCAAATAAATCAACCCTAACTCCAGCATAGAGAGGCTGAGTGAATGTGGTCTGGACTCTGTGGAGGAGAGTCATGGTGTCAGAGACGCTGTAGAAGGACAGAACACCTGCACTGTGATCCAGGTACACTCCTACTCTGGAGGACACAGGACCTGACACTGGAGTCCTGATGCTGTTGTAATGAAAGTTATAACTGTTTTCATAACAATATAGTGACCAAGATTTATCATTGAATCCAAATACACGTTCACGTGAGTTTCCTGCTCTGCTGATGTTCTTGTATGTGACTGCTACACCAACTCCTCTTCTCACCTTCACCTCCACCTCCACCTCCACCTCCCAGTAACAACGTCCAGTCAGACTCTCTCTACTCAGGACCTGATGACAACCAGTGAATCTGTCTGGGTGATTAGAATAAGACTGATCTTCACTCGTATATTTTACTTTTCTGTTTCCCTCAGATAATAACAGATATTTGTTTGCTGTGTTTGGATCCAATATGAGTTCCTGTGAATATCTTAAGAAGTCAGCTCTGGTCTCTGGTTCTGGTTGTGGCAGTAAAACATCCACTTGAGACACAATCTGTAAAATCTCTGTCTCTGTCTCACTCAGAATGTCCTGTAGTCGACCTCTGACCTGGGACACAGCTGCTGTCACATCCTCAAAGTTCCTCAGAGGACGGATCCTGAAGCTGGATGAGTGTGTAGATCCACTGAGTGGTGACAGTGAGGGGTAGTTGTGTAGAAACTGGTTGTGGTCCTCTGTGTCTGAGAGCTGCTTCAGTTCATGGTCTTTCCTCTTCAGCTCAGTGATCTCCTGCTCCAGTCTCTCCTGAAGCTCTCTGACTCGACTCACTTCAGTTTCCTGATGGGATCTGATCTGCTGCTTCACATCAGAGCTTCTTTTCTCCAGCAGACGGATCATCTCAGTGAAGATCTCCTCACTGTCCTCCACTGCTTTATCAGCAGACCCATTGAGGGCCTCCTCCTCCTGTTGAAGCAGCTTCACGTCTTTCTCTGTGTCCTGGACTCTCTGCTGGATGGTTTGTCTCCTCAGCCCGAGCTCTCTCTGCCTCTCAGTCCTTTCTGCTGCAGCTGACACTGTGTTGTGGTCTTTATGTTCATCCACAGAGCAGAGATAACAGATACACTGCTGATCAGTGCGGCAGAACATCTTCATCACCTCGTCGTGAAGAGAGCAGATGTTCTCCTGGAGCTTCTCCGAGGGCTCCAACAGCTTGTGCTTCTTCAATGGAGCTGACTGAAGATGAGGCTGGAGGTGTTTTTCACAATAAGAGGCCAAACAATTCAAACAGGACTTGAGAGCTTTCAGTTTTCTCCCAGTGCAGACATCACAGGCCACATCTTCAGGTCCAGCATAGCAGTGATCAGCAGGAGCAGCTTGGAGTCCAGTCTTCTTCAGCTCCTCCACTAAAGCAGCTAACATGGTGTTTTTCTCCAGGACAGGCCTCGGTGTGAAGGTCTGTCTACACTGAGGACAGCTGTAGCTTCCTCTCTCCTCCCCTTTGTCCCAGTGGGTGTTAATACAGCTCTTACAGAAGCTGTGTCCACAGACAGTAGTCACCGGATCCTTCAGTAGATCCAGACAGATCGGACAGCAGAACGTTTCCTGCTCCAGTTGAAATTCTCTCTGAGCCATTTCAGCTGCTGCCAGAGACTGAAGAACAGTTTCACTTCCTCTTAACAGAAACAGATCTCTGCTCCTCCCTCTCTCGTTCACTCCCTGCAGTGACTCAGCTCCCACAGTTCCCAGATTGTTGTTCACTGGTTCTTACACTGACACACCTTTCAAGGGAGGAGACGCACACATGTCCTGACTGGGAGGAGCTGGTTGTGTTTGAGGAAGAAGTTGTTGGTTTTTCAGGATTTACTGTATTTCACTACGATGAGCTGGTTGGAGTCTTTATCTGTGTTATCACATCTCAAAGTAAATAGTTGCACTGGGAACGGTCACATTCAGCTCACAACAGCACAGGTTGTAATATGAGTTTCCAGTAAAGTCATTAAAGTTCTTTAGTGAAATAAAAACTAAATCTGTGTTTTATATTTTGTCATCTTTGATCGAGTGCTTCCTGAGGCCCAGTGACGAGCTGAGAGCAAAGTAACATGAACCAGCAGCAAGTTGCAGCTTAAAGTCTCAGTGAAGAGAGATTTAAATCTGTGTCTGTTTGTTCACTCCTGTAACACTGGTTGGGACATGGTTTTTGTGAAACCAAAGTTCGGCCTACATGTGCAGTCAAAAGTCTAAAGCTGCATGTCCTTTGTTCTGTAGAAAACCAGAGCCTCCACAACTCAGACTCCCAGGGGCCTCAACATCACACAGAGGTGTGAGAACCCCCCAGGGACACAAGTTTCACTTCTTATTGGTCACTCTGGGCCCCAGGACCTGTGAGGTCACCGGGCCAATATAAGGCCAGGTCTCCCTCTTTTTTATCTTCTTTCTAAAATCCCTCCGAGGAGCGAAGGCTGTCCAGCTTCTTCTCCTGCATCGCTGATGAAGAAGCCTGGTTTCTCCAGCTCACATCTCCTCTTTCCATCCAACTCTTCGAGAGGAGCGCAGAGGTGCAGCTTCCAGCTTCTCACCAAGGAAACCTCCTCGCAGCCCAAGTTCTACCAACTCCGAGCAGCGACTTGATGTCCTGCAGGAGAACTTCAACCAGCAACTGAGCTGCACAGCTCAACAAAACCACGAAGCAGGAGCCACACCACCAGCAAGACAAGGAAGTTAGTTGAAAGTAATGTTAGTTTGTTCTACTCTTCAGTCTTTCTTTGCATTTCATGCTAGACTCTTTCTCTAACTTGGCACAAACACACACACACACACACAGACACACACACATAATCCCTCACCTAATTAGCTCTGACCCCCGCTACCTGTTGTAAACATTCCAATCGGGTTTATCTTTTTGGCCAACCGCCATTTTGGAAGCACGCTGACTCACACAGACAGACACACACACACTCACTCACATACACATCTTTGTTGAGTGAGTACACTGTTAGTAATTTGTGTTTTATATACTTTATTATATTCAGAATAAATGTTTTCCTTTCACAAATATTTTTTCATACATTTTTCATAAGAACTCCATATCCTTTAACTTAGCTAATTATCTATATCAGTGTTATATCTAGGTCAGTGTTTGATTGACAGCTGATCTCTGTGCGGAGCAGAAACGTCACCACGACGAACTTTGATCAACAAACATGGAGACAAAAGAAGTTAAAGATTTAAACACAGAATCTAAATCATTGCTTTTAAGGACTCAAGTCTATTTGAGTTTACAGAACTCAGCTGTGGATCCATAAAAAACCATAACTCCAGCATAGAGAGGCTGAGTGAATGTGGTCTGGACTCTGTGGAGGAGAGTCATGGTGTCAGAGACGCTGTAGAAGGACAGAACACCTGCACTGTGATCCAGGTACACTCCTACTCTGGAAGCGTCAGCTAAATGACACAGGACCTGACACTGGAGTCGTGATGCCTCCCAATTGGTTTTTAAAAATGAAAGAAATTAAGTTTAAGATTAAGATTTGTTTATTTATACCAAACACATGCACAGACATGCACAACACACTCATGCAGGTAGGGAAATGTAACCTCTGCATTTAATCCATCTGGTGCAGGACACACAGAGCAGTGAGCAGCCATGTACAGCGCCCGGGGAGCAGATGTTGGGGGAGTAAGGTGCCTTGCTCAGGGGCACTAGACAGGGTAGGGAGACTCTTGGATTTTTGGACAGATCTACAGTGTTAATAAAATACATATGGTTGCAAAAATGTCATACAGTTTAATATTCCTTTCAAAATGTTCAGCATGACAACCTCCACTTCTTGTTCAGTTCCTCCCTGCAGTTCCTCCCTTCAGCCACTCGGTGCCGCCAGTGTCTCACTTTTCCTGTGAAGCTGCTCTCAGGGGTTTGGCTCATCTAGTTTCATGAGACAAAAAGTCAACTGAATAGGAAACATTTAACATTTATTATCAAACCCAGTTAATATTATGCTTAATCAGCCACTGTTCTATGTGGTAGACATTGTTTTTAAACACTTTTTTATTTATTTCAGTCATTTTCAAATAACATGTTTTATCAACATTATAAAAAGTACTGACTTTTCTCCTGTATTAGCTTCACAACACTGGCTTCCCTTAGAACTCTCCTCAACTCCTACAGTTCAGTAAAGTTGGAAAGATATTCACAAAGAAAACCAATATTTCTGTATTGAAAAGTCACACATACAGGACACAGACAAAGATGTCCACAGAGTTTGTGGTGATAACAGTCTTGCCTCTGCCTGCACCAGCTTCACCTGAATCCTGCAGACCATCTCCTTGTTGTTCATGTGTGAAAGACAAAGTGCAGAAGACGTTTGGACCGTCTGGTGTCTCCATCCTGCAGGGGGCGCTCATGTCACTCTCTGAGGTCTCTGCATTTGTTTCCTTGTACATCCTTTTGTTTGGTCGTTTTACTCTTGTTGGGGTTAAGAACAGAGGATGTCGCAAATTGTAAAGACAAATTGTCATTGAGAATATGTGATTGAAAGATTAAAAATGGATTTGATTGAATCATAACAGCACACTGAATCAGAGCAGAAGATGGCTCCTGCAAAGTAAGGCTAATTATTTGTGGATCCCACTGGACTTCAAACACCAGAACCTGTCTCTACATCGTGTCCCTCTGGGTCACAAATCTTCTGAATCTGAAAACAGATATGAAACAGAGTCATAGCTGCTTTGTCCAACAGAAATATGATATTTACAGTGCAGAGAGCTGAGGAGTGATATGATCTCTCAGTCTGTCAGAAAGGAAAAGACCAGAACATGATTAATCAGCAATTTGGTTTCAAATATTCATGAAATATGAAAGATAATCAACTTAATCACAGTATGATCTTTATTTCACAGCATAATGACCCCCCCCCCCCCCCACACACACACACCACCACCACTGCCCCCCGCCTCATCAGTCAAGCATGACCAGGGTGGCTGACTTCACGGTGTCGCTCTCAAATACAATAAAACAAACGCACCTCTCTTTTACACACATACAGACACACACACACACACACACACACACTCACACACACACTTTGTACAGCTATCTGAGTTATTGGCATACAAATTCCCCAGCCCCTTCCAATAACCCTGACCATCCAAAGTAAATGCCTAATCCTAAACCCTAAACCTTAACCTCACCTAAACCTAATTCTAACCCTAAAACCAAGTCTTAACCCCCAGTCCATTAAAGCGGGGGTCACAAAGTGAGGACCGACCCAAGGTCCTCACTTTGTAGGTTCTAGACTCAAACTGGTTCTCACAAAGATAGCTGTACAAGAGTACACCCCCCTCCCCACACACACAGAGAGAGAGAGAGAAATAAGAAAGGCAAGAAAGTTTAAACATTCTCAAAAAATTAAAAATATCTATAGAACATGTCTTTGCATGTTTATATAATAGCTTTAAGTTTTATTAAATTGAATAAAATACAACTTTGTGCAAAACAACTTCACGTTTTTTTTAAAATTATCAATCGACCAAGAAACAACATGTTGAAAACTGGAAACAAAAAACAAAGCACAGAACCAATCAAAGCAAGTGTGAACTGAGGACACAGACGAAAACATAAATATGCTAATTCTGCAATTTGACACAATCCCATCATTCATCGTGTACATGCAGCTCAATCCTCCGCGCCACCGAACCTGACAGGGGGGGGAACACGGCGATGGATCCAATGTACAGAATAATGTTTGGCCTGAGGAGCCACGTGGGGAAGCTGCTGCGTCCTCTCTGCCGGGACGTGGAGCTCATTCTGCAGAGCACTTCATGCTCCCTGCCCTGTGGGGCCTTAGCCACAGGCTGAGATACAGAGCATCAATCTGCTCCTCATCAGGCGCCGGGGCGGGGGGGGGGGCTCTGTGTCCTGTCCGTGTTCTACTTTGAAAGCTCACGCCTTTTTAGCTGACACGCTGGAAGCAGCAGGAGGACTCGTCAGATCTTTGGTTGGTTTCTATCACACATGTTCGCTCTTGAATGTCGTCTCCAGCTCTTTTTTTTTACCTGGAACCTGTGATACTATATTTTGAATTGAGTGTTCATGTTTCAAATAAGCTTAATTAATTATTTCATGATACAGAAAGGTGTGTGACGTCCTGATTGACAGCTGACTCCTTTACGTGAGTGTGCCTGATTTCCTCCAAAAGGAAAGTCAAATCAACAGGGAGGGGGGGGTGTTAAAGCTGCCTTCAGTTCATTCCTTCTCTCCCTCACATTGTAAGACCATGTGGAAAAATCACATGAGGAAGCAGCGGTGGAGCTTCGAGTGTCAAACAACAAGAAGAGTGAACCCCAGGCTTCTCAGGATCATTCAGACCTTCACACCTGGAGATAAACCCGGAGGTGCATCCTCTCCCACTAATCCTCTGACGAGGGGGTCGGCCCCTGGGAACCTGCAAACTGAGAGTGACTGAGAGGCGCTGGGAAGAGGACGTGGGGGGGAAGAGATCACATGTGATGATAGCCACGATGAAAACGATGTCGGAGACCAAAACAAAAGGAGACGACCTGGATCTCACAGCTCAGATTGAACGCAGTCAGATTTCCAGTTTGATGAGGGTGATTGGCAGGGATTAAACAGCTGATGTTAATTGGAAGTCGAGGTGAAGGGGATATAAGTGTGTGTGTGTGTGTGGGGGGGGGGGATTATGCTAAGTGTGCATTGTGATGCAAAACAATGAATCGTTCATATTAAAGCCGAAAGCTATAACCGTTGTATTCTGTGGTTTATTATTGAGGTTCTTAACCCTTAAAGTCCACTTTGAGGGTTAGTGAGTGTCCTCACTGACGCTGATGATTCCTCTGACTGACTCTGAGTTTGTCTCCATGTGTAGAACTGTGTGAAAGTAGCCTGCAGCGTTATTAACTGATCCCACATCAGTAGTCAGTCGCGTTTACTCGTGATTGTTTCTTTTGTTACTGCACAAATTTGACTGTTTTGCTTGTAACATAAACTTAACATTCATACCATTGGAAAAACGTCTTTCATCTTAATATAAAGTATATGGTAACACACACAAACACACACACACAAACACACACACACACACACACACACACACATATCATCAAGCACTTGACCTTCAGTGAAAGATAAGAGCAGGACTCGTGTTCACTTGAGAAAAACAAATGTGCTCTGTTTTATCGTTAATTGAACAACATCCACTTCCACTTTTCACTATGAGTGATGGGATCCTTTCTTGTAAAGCAGTTTTTAAATGTTCCTCTGTTCCTCTTTGTTGTTTGCTCTGAGACTTTTACGTTAGAACCTTTTTGATCTGACGTCACCCGAGAGAAACAAACGGATTTCACTGCCCAGGGGTTTTCTTAACTTTCTCTAAAATAGTTTTAATGAGAAATAATCAACTTCTTGCACATTTGGACACAGACTCGTGCTTTGAGACTCAGAGCCGGGTTTCTCCTCTTCCCCTCATAACACCCAAATATGAGTTTAGAGTCAAATAATGTGACTCAAAAGGTTTCATTGGTTCATCTGTTGCTTGTGGGTTCAGATATGTGGAGCTTCCTACCAGCTGATGCATTCTGGGGCCAGAGCTCTGCCTCTCCCCGTGATGTCACAGCCACCACAGCCTCCTGCCTCCTAAAGCCGGCAGCGGGGGGGAGCTGCAAGACAGTGAGTGTGCAGAGACATTTGTTCCACACAGACGGAGGAGAGGAAGCAGCGGAGGACAACATAACAGAGGAGAGAGAGAAAAGAAGTTCTGAGAGTCGGGGGAGGAAGGGAGCTGCAGTGGAGCCATGGAGCATTCAGACCTCCACGTGAAGGGAAAGTCCAAGAGGAAGAGGAGGAGGAGGAGGAGGAGTGAAGGCAAAGGTCAGTACAGCAGCTCCAGGGAAGTTTATGTTGGGATATTGTCTCCTTGACACAGTTATAACATTAATATTCAGATTATTAAAGACTTTAACATATCAGATTTTTGTATTAATTTATACTCGCGTTTTGCTCTCAATTGCTTTTGTTAAAATACTGTAATACGCTGACATGTGAGGGCTTAGTTTCGCTGCATTATATTTAAATGCACATTAATCTTCACTTTCAGTGTAGAATATACATAATACACATTTCAAAGCAACTACACAATGTTCATGTAGCACTCCATTCAGGTGGGGCTACATGTAAATGCAGAAAATATTACAGCAATGTTACAGTAAAACAGTCAAAGTGGGAAAGAATCTTAACTTTATGACACTAAGCATTTTGATGATTGTATCACATCACAGGAGGTGAGTTATTAATTCAAACAGTGTTTCTGCTGCTGTCAGACGGATCAGGGACCAACGAGACCTCAGTGTCATCATACAACTCAGATATCAATGTCTACAGGAATATTAGATCTGGAATCTCTTTTACACCCAGAGTCAGATGATGAAATCCTCTAAATCAAGAACAATCTCAAGAAAAATGAAATATGTACAATAAGTTCGTTCTGTACATTGAAATGAGTCCAGTCGGTTGAGTCAGAGGGTCTGAGACACAGAGGGTCTGAGACACAGAGGGTCTGGCACCTTGATGTCTGAGAGTCAGAGGGTCTGAGACTCGGAGGGTCTGGCACTCGGGGGGTCTGAGACACAGAGGGTCTGAGACAAAGAGGGTCTTGCACCTTGATGTCTGAGAGTCAGAGGGTCTGAGACTCGGAGGGTCTGAGACACAGAGGGTCTGGCACCTTGATGTCTGAGAGTCAGAGGGTCTGAGACTCGGAGGGTCTGGCACTCGGGGGGTCTGAGACACAGAGGGTCTGGCATTCTGAGGGTCTGACACTTGGAGGGTCTGAGAGTCGGAGGGTCTGACATTCTGAGGGTCTGACACTTGGAGGGTCTGAGACTCAGGGGGTCTTAGATAAAGAGGGTCTGAGACTCGAAGGGTCTGAGACTAGGAGGGTCTGACACCTTGAGGGTCTGAGACTCGGAGGGTCTGAGACTCAGAGGGTCTGGAACCATGAGGGTCTGAGACTCAGAGGGTCTGAGACTCTGGGGGTCTGAGAGTTGGAGGGTCTGAGACTCTGGGGGTCTGAGAGTTGGAGGGTCTGAGACTCTGGGGGTCTGAGAGTTGGAGGGTCTGGCACCTTGAGGGTCTGAGATTCAGGGGGTTTGACACTCGGAGGGTCTGGGACTAGGAGGGTCTGGCACCTTGAGGGTCTGAGACTGTTAGAGAGTGTTAGAAACCTGAGAAGTTCAGTCCCCTCTGGTTCACTCGTCTCACATGAATTGAATTTGTCGTGAATGTGAACAAATGAAATGATGCGAGCGCTGGTAATCATAATTACAGTTGTCTGGGCAACAGGTCAGATGTTTAGGATTAATCTGGCATTGTTCCCCCCCCCCCCCCCGTGCTAATCCTGCGTAGAAGCGGCAGATTATTCTGTGATGGCTTTTGTATTAAGTCCCATAGTTATTCAAAGTGCGCTAAGCCCAGTCCACTTTCATTAATGACCCTTTGGCCTTTTTGTGCATCAACGCTGCAGCGAGAGCGAGTCCTCCAGAAAAATCCTAACTCAACACAGCTCCTCCAATCCCACTGGTTCAGGGCCAGAATGCACTTAGCTAATGGTCCCAGTGCAGCCAGTAGCGAGCGTTGCCGTCCCCCCAGCTGTCACTTTACAAACAGAAGGTGGCATCTGTATCTTGAACGCTCGACAGCAGGGAAACCAGTGCTCGACGGCCCAGCTCCCTCTTTACCTCCCAGTAGATCAATGGTGTTTGACCTTTTCTGTCACAGTGAGAGACCTTGAGTTTTGACGGAGACGTGAAATTTGTTTGCTTTATCCGTGAGCATCAATCATTAGAAGTCGTCCATTAGTGTGAGATCATTTTATGCGACCCTTCAGGAACGTTTTTCCTCAGAGAAATATTTCAAGAGTTTGGGAAACAAACTTAAATCTGTGGGAAAACAGCGAAACTGGATAATTTCAGATCCAGATAAAGACTCAAGCTTTAATCGTCTTTTTCTTGGGTTGTAAGTTTGGTTTTAATTAGTTATTTTGTGCTATAACGAGGGGTTGAAACATCTCTCAAAGTCACATGTAGCGCTCATACACAAACTCGGCCAGTTCCACTTCAGGCGTGGACAGTGGGAGGAAGTGGAAATGCATCTTTAGTTTCAGGCTGTGGTGACGCATGAGTTTAGTCTCCTCATCTAACTGGGCCTGAAAAGACGCCTCAGTAGAATGAAGATGGTTCTTTCACTTCAAACGCTGCTCTCTGGGTTTCAAACCATCCAAACGATGGGCACAGCACAAGAGAGAAGGGAAAGTGGAACCTGGAGCTTCACACGACAAAACAACACAAAGTTGTCCAACCGTCTGGGTTGAACACAACATCTCAGTGACTCTGTTTAAAGGGAGCAGGTCTAATTGTTGCTGCACCAGGAAAACATGCTTTCCTGAGATGGGTTCAATGGAATAGAAACTAAAGTAAAAGGTTCCAAATCAAATCAGTGAGCAACCCTCGCTCAGCACATGAAAACACGCCGCCCTGCTCAAAGTCCATTGAGTGCAAAATGAAATGACTCTGTTAAAAAGGATTTTGCTCCAGACTGCCGGTATTTCCGTCAAATTACCAAACTGTCGTTTGTTGGCCGTTAAATCTCGTGGCAGAAATAATTTCATTGTCCTGCTCTTAGTGAGGATTATGGTTCAGCAACATGGAGCAAGCAGCTGCTGTCTGTGACCAACCCGTCAGTCCTTCTCTCAGGACGTCTCGTGTCTGTGCGCTGATGCATTGTGGGTAAGTGAGCACCGTCGTGCAGTCAAACTTAGTGGGGCATGTCAGTGTGCAATCTCACTGATGGATTCTCCGCCTTTCTCTGGCTCCATGAAAACATTAGCAATATGGTTTGTGTGCCCATTTAACGTAATTGCAGGGATGCTCAGCGGGAAAAGTGTAGCAGCAGATCTGAAGGGTTAGGGGTCCAATTCCTTCTGAGGCTCAGAGTGAAGGAAGCTGTCGCCACTGATCCGCTCCGCCACTGCGTACGCTACAGAAAGTTTCCCTCAAATATGCAGAAAGTGTTTGAACCCTTTGTCGTCTTCACTTCATTGTTTGTTTCCCGTCACCTTAGCTTTCCTAGAATAAAGACTTAGTTCTCTGCAAACTTGTATTTACACTGTGCCTGACATCCTGGCTCATATCCACCCATCAGCTGCTTTCTGAAGACAAACAATCAACAGACAAACAATCGGTTTGTTTACCAGCAGCATTTTCATGTCTGGGTCAGTCGGAGATGTTTTTAGGAAAATTGCAGTCAATTCTATTTAATGGTCCTCTCATTATATTTGTTTTGACCTGAGCTATTACAGTGAAAAAATCCAAATACCACACACACACACACACACACACACACACACACACAGACAAAGACACACACACACACAGACACACACACAACCACACACACATTTAAGGAAAGAACAGGACAACATGATGAATAAATATCAAAGTGGATATCTGGATATGTCATTCAAAGTTATTGAAGACAGCCCACTCCATGTTAGCATATGGGACAGGGACTGAACTAATAAGTCAAACCACACATGGAATTTTTGTTTTTTTTAAACTTGATTTTTCAATGTCAAAAAATGTAGGGACAAAAATGACGGGTCTCAAATTGTCTTTGTGAAAGGGACCTGAATCGTTCCCTTACTGTAAGAGAGAATTCAACAGCTTTACCCAGAACTCTGATCCCTGATCAGAATTGTAAAAATCCACATTTAGAGACAAATGAAACTCAATCTTCTAAAGTGAGGGAGCGACAGTGAAGCAGCAGGCGAGGGCATCAGGCAGTCAGCTGCCGTAGATTACTGCTGTCATCCTTATTATCTCTCATTGCTATTTCATTGCACATCCCCATATGTTTCAGGCAATAATTTCATCACTCATTTCCAAATAATGATCATCAGCCTGTTGATCTGAGAGCAGACGTTCTGATGCTGGAGTGTGATGGTTTGACGAGAGGCTTCGTGGTTCCTTCTCTCTGCTCATCTCAGAACATCAGATTCATGGATCTGCACTGAAATAACACACAATCGATTACGATCACAAACAACACAGTAAAGAAATACACGTGTTTGAGCTTCACATGCAACCCTATAGAACATGTCACCAGATAGCAATGAGGACATTATAAATTTGCACTTTAAATAGAAACTTCTCTTCTGCCTCCAAAAACTCTAATTTTACCATCTTAGAAGCTGTGGTGAAGTTCTTATTTAGCTGCTTTCACGAGCCTTGGATTCAGCAGCTCAAAATGCAAGACCGACTAAAACCGTTTTCATACATGGACTCAAGAAAATGTTGGGAAAGTTGGTGCATTGATTTGTTCCAGAGCTTCGAGTTTAACTAAAGCATCAAACTGTTTCCATTTAGTTCCGTGTGGTCCCTGGTAGACACGGCTTGAGGAGGTGAAGAGAAGCTTAGCGTGGGCCCATCCAACCTTCCTCTTCAGTAACATTGCTCAAACATTAAAAGCTCCACAGGTCTTGTGGGTGTGCATAGCTGTGAGCAGGGTTCGAACCAAGGGGCAACATCCTGGGCTGAGCGCTGAGGCCGATACGGAAGTGTAAAAAGCTGCACTTCACTGGGTGGCCACTAGAGGCTGGCTCCAAACAGCACATAGTCCCCATTGACTCCCATGTTAAAAAGCCCGACTTTAGAGCAGAATTAAACCTGTTTACAGCCTGGTTCAAACATTGGTTTTACTCTCAATCCCGAGGTTCTTCCTTCATGACAACTCTGAGGGGGGTGAATTTTTTTGTGACTCACTCGTTTAAGCGATATAGATGTTTGAAATTCACGTGACGTCACAGTCAGCGCGACGACTGCAGCTCCTAGCCTGCTGCCTGCTCGGCTCTACCTGAGCTAACAGGCTAACAGGCTAACAGGCTAATCCCCGGCACTGAACACCAACTGAGACCGAGGAAACGCTTCCACTCACACATCGGATGAATAACACGGTTTGATGTTCTGCTTGTTCTCCTGACGGACAAGTTTAAGACGTCTGCGCTCCGGTTTCTGTGGTAAGTAAAGTTTAGTATTTTATTTAGATGTGTTAGAAGTGATTCGCAGGTATCGGTGTCTCTGTACCTGGCTTGTTAGCTTAGCTCCGCTAGCCCGGAGACAAGATTAAGCAGTAATGGCGATGCTAATGGGAGTTATTACCACGTAAGATATCATCATAAGATATATGGTATGTAAAGTTGTTTCACTGGCCAAACCATTTGACTTGACATTGTTCCACAGATTCTTATTCTGCAGAAACAGATTTACTGTGATCAACTGAAGCCTGAGTATTTAAAGTCATATCTGCATTTTAAGAGCAGCTGTTTAAATTACGTCTCCTACAGCTCTTTATTCAGAGTGTTGGTGTAGATGTGTTGTAACGTGTTACAGTGAAAACCAAACTTGTATGTGTTGGTAATTGATTTTATTTTTCGTTTCAGGATGTTGAGCTCCCCTTGCTGGTCATGAAGCTGTATTACAGTACCTACACCAGTCTCCATGTTAGTTAGCTGAGCTCCTCCTCTCTTCAGGATAAACACCTGTGAGTTTTGTGGAGACTTTATGATGATGTTTCAAACACGTGACAGATGCAAACATTTAAAATAAAACAAACACACACACTAAATATCTGTTGTCAATTATCTATAAACAAAACTTCTGATCTACGCAGCAGATTTTATACGATACTTCCTTTATATGTTACTCCAGATAAAGTCCGGACCAAATTCTGTGGAAATCCTCAGAATTTCCACAGTTTTCCTGGTGGTAGTTTAGTGACCTCTAGTGGTCATTCACATTGTGTTTAATTTAAATATTACGATGCATGTGTAACCGAGTTGGATGTCTCAGAAAGAGATCTTACTTGACTACTACTAACACCACCAGGATAAACCTGAGTGATCCCCACAACTAGACGATCTCTTACAAGAGGGTTGCCCACAAACACACACATCAGCCACCAAGTGAACACAGAGACGTGTGTTGAAATGATAAAATACAACAATTTCTATTTGGTCAGAAGTTCAATTTTAAGGAACCTCAGAGACACATGTGAGGATCCGTCTCCCGTGGAACAGAGGACATCAGAAAGATCAGAGTCTTTACAGCTTTGATTAGAATAAACACTTTGTAGATTAACTGACGGTCAATGAACTGATGGATTATTGTCAGTGATGGTCGAGTATCTGAGGAGAAATATTATATATCAAGCAGACACAACAGTGATTGGATAATTATTGACCTGACACACACAAATAAGAAAAGGTTAATTTCCTTGTTACCAGCCGGTTACACATGAAATTCATGTTGTCATAGAAAAGAGAAAAACAGTACAAATGTTAACATGCACAAAAAGAAATACAAACTCAAATCAGTTGTTCAACTTGGATTTATTTACTTATATATTTCTGTCAGAGATACTTGAATAAACTGAAAAACATTAACACAACTTCAACTTTAAGTTTCCAAACATAAAAAGTTATAGAATACAAGCAAAGATAAAACCAGCGGTGAGTAAAAAACAGGTTCAAACCAAGCAAACTGACATTTGTTCCACTGTTTGTTTTATCATGTAATTCAGACATGAAACACATAAAGACACAGATATGATTTGACCTACATCACACCAGTGAACCTCATTGTTGACATGTCTGTCATGTGAGCTCTCAGCTTTCTACTTTGACACAGAGCAACATTACTCCCACACAACACGCTGTCATGCTGTGACTGGAAGTTGTATTTTGATGTATAATTAAAATAAATGCTAACTTATGAATTAATCAGCGAGCAGATGAAGAATCATGAAGCAAAGAGGCAGAAACGTTAAAACAGAGAAGTTTGGAAACACTGTCGGTCCCGTTTCAGTTTGAAACTCCGGTGCTGCGTGTTCATCTGGACAGAAACCCAGATGTTAGGAAACGATAACGTAGACGCTCACAACCTCTTGATGATTGGTTCTTTCTCTCTGATTCGTCAGGTTCCTGTCACATGACCTCAACTAACAACTAATGCTTCCTGTTAACAGCGGCATGTGTACGTGCATGGTCAGGTGATACTTGTTCACATGTTGGACGAGGATTCAAATGATATGAAGCCAAAATACTAGTAGACAGAGAAGGTTTCGGTTGAAATGGAAGTTTGGAAGTCGCCTCAGAGGAAAACCTTAAAGAAAAGACTAGAAGTCTCTGGATGAACTCTGGAGGAATCTTTCTCCTCTTTCCACTTTAGCCATGAACTCTGCTTGTTCTCTCATGTCCATCAGACACTGGACTCGTTTCTTCCAGCCGGACTTGGCCTCAGCGTTCTCTCCTTCTATGAGCAGGTTGATGTTCTCTGGAGTGGACAGAGGGTTTGGCCTCAGAGCGATCTTTTTAAGTCTGTTTAGACACTTGGCAGATTTACCCATCATTTTCACCACCTCAGCCTGCACAAGGTCATACTCAGCCTTCAGTCTGTCAATCTGTGACTTCACAGCCGTCGCCGCCTCGGAGGCTTTCAGGTACTTTTCTTCCTTCTCTTTTACTTGTATTTTTTCTTTGACTTCCTTGACTTTCCCTATTATTCCAGAACCACGATCAGGAATACGCTTATTGACTTCGACCACAAAATTCTTGTTTCTGCTGATCTCTGCCTCGTGATCTCTCAGTTGTGTAGTCGTCCCTTTTATCTCCTCCAGCTTGTCTAACCCAATTTTAACCTGCCTCTGCAAACTCTGAACTGAGATCTCGAGCTGCTGTCTTTCTCTGAGGACGTCCTTAGTCATCGTCAAGCTTTTGGTCGTCATCACATTCAAAGCAGTGAAAAACTTCTTCATGCATTTTATCCCCATGTTCCAAAACATCTCATCGAAGTCTCCCTCATCATCTTCCCCACTCGCGCTCTCTGCTGCACACAATTTGTTTTTGGCAAACAACGCTGAGTTATTGAACTTGAAGTGAACCGGCAGTCCTTCTTTGGTTTTCGGACACGGGACATCCGCCTTGTTGATCGCCTCCAGAACTGGTGGACGTTGGCTGCCTACAAATGTCACCAGAATCCGGATGTTTTCTGCCACGTCTTTGCCGAAGATGGAGAGCACTGAGTCAAACAAGAATTTCTGTGTTGGTGTGAGTCGTGCTGAAGAAGCCAGAGCTACGAAACACACAGCATCGATTTCACTGACACCACCCTCAGCCGAGAAGAGATCACGAAGCTGCTCTACGATCAACTTGTCCTTTTCTATGTCTTCTATATCTCCTGGAATATCCACAATGGTCAGAGAGAAGGGGATTTTAAACTCCTCCTGATGGTTCAGTTTGTACACAGTGACATGAGGGGTCTGGCTTTCAGCTTCTGAACTTGAATGATCCTTGACTATGAAGTTAAGTCTGAAATTGTCGTCCCACTTTACACCTACAATGTAGTTGATCATTCCATTTATCAAAGTGGACTTTCCTGATCCAGACTCTCCAAAAAGAATCATGGTGCGATTTCTCTTCATGCTTGTTTTGCCAAAGTTAAACATCCGGCAGCCTCCTATGACCATGTTGTCTTCTGTCGGAGGCAGTTTGTAAACTGACAGGGCCTCAGAACTTATTCTTACGCTCGTATGAGTGAGGAACTCTGTGAGAGGTTTAACATTCTTTGTGCAGACGTTCACAGAGATGCTTTCCTTGCTTCTGCCAGCTCCACCACAGTCACATGTGACCCTGACAACATACTCTGTCTCTGACTGAAGCTCTGATATGATCACCTCTTCAGATTCTGACATTTTTTGTTTCCACTGGAGATCTTCTCCTTTCCTCACTTTGTCTGCTTGGGCGTACTCCACGATGTATCTCAGAACGTGGACATCTTGTCCAAGCTCAGCAGGTCTCTGCCAGCTAACGGTTATCTCACTTGAGTTTGGTTCAACTCGAGGTTCTCCAGGAGGGCTGCAGGGCCGAGTTCTAATGGTTCCACTGACCTCGTTGACTGGTCCAACACCTACTGAGGTGACAGCTCTGCATCTGAACACGTACTCTGTGTTAGGACTCAGGTCGCTCACTGTGACGTCTCCATCCTTTGACACCGTCTTCTGTTGCCATCCAGCCTCTCCATGGACACAGTACTCAACAGAGTAGGAGGTGATGTTCTCGGTTCCAGATCTGGGTGGAGAGATCTTCAGGGTCACACTGTTGTGGTTTATGTCACTTGCTTTCACACTTTCCGGCTTTGAAGGTGGTTCAAAGTTCTCATTTACGGAGAAGCCGTCTTCATAAAGGTAGATGCTGGAACCTTTTTGTGTCTCATTGGTCAAACCCACCATGAGGAACTTTATGTTCTTGTTCTCTTTGTTGGCTTCTGCAAAATCCCTGAAGAGCTTTGCTTGTTTCCTCATTTTATTTGCAATGTCTTGTGAGGTGAACCACTGCTGCTGACCTTGAGGCTCGTCTGGTTTGGTTGGTTCTGATAGTGAATAGTTTGATGAGGCTGAGAGGAACGACTCAGCGTCTCCCACTGAGGTGAAAACAAAACACAGGACCTGCTCTGCACTGAGAATCTCCTCATGTAGACCATTCTGCGATGAGATGGTCCTTGTGTTTTTCATTATGTTGATGTAAGATCTTAAGACGTAGATTTCTCTCTCTTTACAGTCCATCCACTCAGTCAGGTTTTTGCTGTTGAACGGAGATGAGTGTCTCTTCATCAGTATCTCTGCAAGCACAGCCTCCTCTTCACCTCCTCCTCGTATAGATGGAAGTTTCAATGATAAAGTTCGTTGGAATTCTAGTTTGAACACAGAGCACATTTCTTTAAAACTTTTAAGTTTTTTGCCAATCTGAGGAAACTGCTGTGCTGTTGTTGTTCTCATGGCATCGTTGCACCTCATTTCCAGCTCACTGAAGTCCTCCAGGACTGTCTGTGCTTCCTGAACTAGTCCTACACTTATCTGACGAACAAGTTTAGCAGCAGTAGAATCTAAACTTGTCAATGGCAACAGCCAGACTTTCACTGGAACTGCTTTTTCCCCATTGGATCCCAGTAGTTTTGGCAGGCTTTGATAGACCTGTACGGCATCCTGAAAGGACACAGGATTCTTTTCAAGAGAAAAGTCTCCGTGGAACTTGCAAGAAAACTTCTCAACATTTGCCTTCTCTTTGTCTTCCATGTGCAGGGAACCTTCTCCATCTATAGAGATGCATGGGAGCTTCTTGATCACCACTTTCAAGTTGCCTTGAACGTCCTGATGATCTTCTCCTTTTGACATCTCACGATCAAACACAAAGAAGGCTTGTGCTCCATAAAGAATAGCTGTGACTACATGTGTTGCCAATCCTTTGTCAAAAACTTCCGGATGTTTCATGTTGGCTCTTCCGAGATGGTTCATGGACAGTTCCTGGACATTTGTGGTAGCTTTGTACTTCAGTGTTACTCTGGCCTGATTTTTGGATGTCTTGTGATCATTCAGGTATTTGGCCGATCCCCCCACCTCAACCAGTCCACCCAAGAAACTTGCTTTCAGAGAAGCTTCAACATTTAGTGCTGAAGATTTATCCTCGATTGAGTCAGATGCAACTATCTCAAAATCATTAGAGTTCTGTGGTCTTTCTCCAATATCTTTTTTCAGGTCCTCCCGGTCCCACAATGTCATTCCTACAAAAAGAAGCAAAAATCAAGTTGAGCTTCCAGAATCATCCAGAATTTGATTAAATGTGTTTCACTCAATTTAAAGGGAGATGCTCAACATCTCTGGTTTATTAATCAGCCATTAGCTGTAAACAAATAAGGAACCCCGGGGAAGGAGGAAATTTTCCAACTTCGATTCATGAGAAACTCAGAAAGTCTGAGATTTAAGTTACAAATCTTCTAGAAAACAACTGAATTTTGTTCTGGACATTGTGCTGACTTTATCCCGGGGGCCAGTTGGACAAAGAGCAGAGAAACTCCAGAGGCTGTTACTGGAACAATGTGTGAACGCTGCTTCAGAGACTTCATGCAGATGCTGTGATATGAATCTTTCCACTGAGTTGTAGCAGATGCACAAATTCTCAAAGAGTTTTTGTCATAGTTTCAGGGAAATGTTTAATTCTTATGAATTTATGACATTAATGTTGAATGATGTTCACTATTGTCTGGTTGTATCTTTAGCTATAACATCTGTGTATTTCATTGGTACCTGGTTTATATCAAAAATTAAAAAAGACATTAACCTGTTCAACTGTTAAATATACTTTCTGTCTTTTGCTGCAGCAAGTACTTGCGAGCTGAATTGCTTTCATGATTTGTTCCATGGATCATTAATAAAAATGGAGTACAAACTATAATATCTTGTGTATTCGTTCTTTACATGCGAGTCCTCACCGGGCACTAGTAGATCTTTGCGACAGTCGTACAGCATCCCCAGGGAGAAAGGCCGACCGAGCGCCGCCACCTCCATCGACCCGAGGAAGTCCATCACTCAGCCTGAACCGGACAAAACAGAAAGTGAGTTGACTTCTGATGCGACCACGTTCAGGTTTGATATGTTTATATGTTTATAAAACCTCCAGCAAGTCCTCTCCATTAGTGTCTAGGTGACCCTATGGAAAATGTCCCAGAACTAAAGGAAAAATTACATTAAATCTACATTTTGTAAACATAATGTTTTACTTATTCTTCTTTTAATGTATTTTAAATATATTTAAATAAACAAACTGCAGCATCTTTATCTGCTGAACCTCACACGTCTCTGATAAATACTGCAAAGTACAAAATTATGGATAAAAAACTGATGCAAAGGAAAAAGGTTTCATTCTAATAATCAGAACATATTTAAATTTAAAGTCAGTATCTTTACATCTGATCAAAGATTGAAACAACAAACAATTTGCTGAACAAATTTCCAATAAATGAGACCATTTACCAGAATCACCTGAAGTGAATGTGACATTATCTCTCTCACAAACACACACACACACCAACACACACCCATAAACACACACCCAAAAACAAACACTTACACACACACACACACACACACTGGGTGAGGTCTTCACTCAGTAAATCACATGTACAGTTACTCACATGTACAATAACTCACATGTACAATAACTCACATGTACAATAACTCACATGTACAGTAAACCTCGTGTTCAGAACAATGTTTCTGGCTCATGTTGTGTTGACTCATGAGTCTCTGAACTTTGGATAACCTCAGTCTCTAAACTTCCTGTTTTCTCCGAGCAGCCGGTTGAAACCAGTTCACTGCTGAAGGTGAAGTGAGTTCACAAGTTACTCAAGTTACTCAAGTTACTCTGTAACTTACAACTGTTGCTTGATGTTGACTGTGATGATCAACACTGTGAGCTGGAACATTTACTGCTCTGAATAAAACCACAGAATAAAGTAGAAGAAATAAATTTTGAGACTTTATAACTAAACATATATACATGTGTGTGAGTGTGAGTTTGTATGTGTATGTGTGTGTGTGTGTGTGTGTGTGTGTGTGTGTGTGTAGTTTGACAGCTGTGGATAATCTCAATGTTTATTGGTTTGTTGCCTGTGGATTTTTTTAAATACATGCAGAGTAAACACACACACACACACACACACACACACACACACACACACACACAGAACAACTGATTAGAACATTTAGAAGATTGTTAAACAATAAACAATAAGAATGAACAATACGACACAATATTCAGCAGCATCACGCATGCACACTTATAATTATTATTATTAAATTATAATTATTATTATAATTCAGAGAGAAATAGCTCAGAGCTTAGAAACTTACCGCTGGTCAGGAAGTGATGGAAAGTGTGACTGCAGCCTGCTCCTTTATACAGACACACACAAACACACACACACACACACACACACCTTTACTGGAAGTCACACCCTTTCAAAGAAATCTGCAAATCTGAAAGTGAAACTAAACCTCACACGACTCTGATAAATACTGCAAAGTGCAAAATTATGGATAAATATCTGATGCAAAGGAAGAAGTAAAAGAAAGTAAATCACTGCTTTAAAATTCCAAACTGTTATTCACAGTGTTTTCAAGATAGATACTTTATTGTCCCACACACACGACATGCAAGGGGGGAAATTTGTTTTCTGCTATGACCCGTCTAGTGTACACAGAGCAGTGGGCAGCCATGCACGGCGCCCCGGGGACCAGGTGTAAGGAGAGTAAGGTGCCTTGCTCAGGGGCACTTAGACAGTGGGGTGGGGTAGGCACTTTGACAGTGTGGAACAGATCCAGGTGTTGTCCAGGTGTTGTAAGTCCAGGTATGTTGTTTTTCAAATAGACATCCACAGCTGTCAAACTCTGTGGATTCGAACTAGAGACCACCGTTGGATTTTCTGCCCACATTCCAACTTTCTGCCACTAGTCCACCGCCACTCCCCAATTTAAGTCAGGCAAGTTACTTGTAATTAGTTACAGTTACTAGTTACTTCTTTTAAAAGTAATTGAATTACTTCACCAGTTACTGTATATCAAAAGTAATAAGGTACTAGGGAAAGTAACTTTTAAGTCACTTTCTGTTATTTTATTGTGAAATGTTTTCTTTTGTTACATGATTTTATTTTTAAACGGTTCCGGTAGAGTCGCGGACATCCTGTGATGACGACAACGGCGCTACGTAAGGTTTATGTTTTTAGCGACTTTCCGAAGAAGCACGATGTCTAGACTTACTGGTCCACGGTGGTTTTAAGGCAGGGATGCCAGTCTGAAATTGGAAAGGGGGCCAGATTTTTTCGATCGAGACCTCGGGGGGCCGGAGGACACTTTCGGCCTTAAAAGGCCAAACACTGACTCAACACATGGATAGGTAGGCTATTTGAAATTATTCATGAAGGCCTACACATCAATAAGAAATTGCTGCAATTGGCACCAAAATAGCCTCACAATGAGGCCTACAATTACATAGCATAAAGCAGGAGACAGTTCCACACACCCATATGCCTATATGGCACTAGCCTGGCTATCAGTCAACCCCAACCCCTTTTATTCCCTCCCACCCATATCACCAGTGTTGTATAAAGTACTTGAAAGTCATACTTGAGTAAAAGTACAGATATCTTACCTGAAAGTGACTTTGGTAAAAAATAAAAGTAACCTGTCAGAAAATGACTTGAGTAAAAGTCTTAAAGTCGCTCATATTACATTTACTTAAGTATCAAACGTATCTGTTGTTGATATATACCTAAGTATCTAAAGTAAAAGTACAAAAATTGTGTTTTTTATAGTAGACCTATACAGACACAAAACAACCCAAAATGTTTTTCCTCAAGTTGTGTTTCAACCGACTGAAATTTTTTTACAACAATATGCATATAATGTGTATGATGTATAATTTTACAAATTTGGAACCCTAGATGCTGAGGTTCAAATTGTAATGGACTAGTGCATCTGCCTCTTGTGTCTACCTAAGAACATTAATTATTACATTAATTAACCACAGTATAACCTCTAAAGACTGAACTGAACCGAGCTCCTGCACGAGCACCTGGTCGTTCTAAAGGGAATAAACGGATGAGGAATGTGCTCCTGTTGATTAGGTCCCTCCCCTTTGTACACACATCGCTACTCCCCATTGGATGGTTCAGTGAGGCCCTCGGATCGGCCCCGCCAGAGTCGGTCACGGCCCTGGCGGGGCGTCGAGAGGACGATCAAACTGGACTCTCTGGAAGAAGTCAAACTCGTAACTCATCCTCATTTTCATCCGCTTATCCGGGGTCGGGTCGCGGGGGGAGCAGCTCAAGCAGGGGGCCCCAGACTTCCCTTTCCCGGGCCACATTGACCAACTCTGACGGGGGGATCCCGAGGCGTTCCCAGGCCAGTGTTGAGATATAATCTCTCCACCTAGTCCTGGGTCTTCCCCGAGGTCTCCTCCCCACTGGACGTGCCTGAAACACCTCCCAAGGAAGGCGCCCAGTGGGCATCCTTACCAGATGCCCGAACCACCTCAGCTGACTCCTTTCTAAGTGAAGGAGCAGCGGCTCTAATCCGAGTTCCTCACGGATGGCTGAGCTTCTCACCCTATCCCTAAGGGAGACGCCAGCCACCCTTCTGAGAAAACTCATCTCGGCCGCTTGTACCCGTGATCTCGTCCTTTCGGTCATCACCCAGCCCTCATGACCATAGGTGAGGATAGGAACGAAGATCGACCGGTAGATCGAGAGCTTTGCCTTGCGGCTCAGCTCTCTTTTCGTTACAACGGTGCGGTAAAGCGAACGCAATACCGCCCCCGCTGCTCCGATTCTCCGGCCAATCTCACGCTCCATAGTACCCTCACTCGCGAACAAGACCCCAAGGTACTTGAACTCCTTCACTTGGGCTAAGGACTCATTTCCTACCCGGAGTAAGCAATCCATCGGTTTCCTGCTAAGAGTCATGGCCTCAGATTTAGAGGTGCTGATCCTCATCCCAGCCGCTTCACACTCGGCCACCAGCCGATCCAGTGAGTGCTGAAGGTCACAGGCCGATGAGCCAATGAGGACCACGTCATCTGCAAAAAGCAGTGACGAGATCCTCTGACCACCGAACTGCAACCCCTCCCCACCACGACTACGCCTCGATATCCTGTCCATGTATATCACAAACAGGATTGGTGACAAGGCGCAGCCCTGGCGGAGACCAGCATCCACTGAGAACGAAACTGACTGGCTGCCGAGGACGCGAACACAGCTCTCGCTTTGGGAGTACAGGGATTGGATGGCCCTGAGGATAGACCCCCTTACCCCATACTCCCGCAGCACCTCCCACAGTTTCTCCCGGGGGACCCGGTCATACGCCTTCTCCAGATCCACAAAACACATGTAGACCGGATGGGCATACTCCCAGGCCCCCTCCAGGATCCTTGCGAGAGTGAAGAGCTGGTCTGTAGTTCCACGTCCGGGGCGAAAACCGCATTGTTCCTCTTCAATCTGAGGTTCGACGATCGGCCGAACCCTCCTTTCCAGCACCTTGGAGTAGACTTTACCAGGGAGGCTGAGAAGTGTGATGCCCCGGTAATTGGCACACACTCTCTGGTCCCCCTTTTTGAACAGGGGAACCACCACCCCAGTTTGCCACTCCTTTGGCACTGTACCCGACTCCCACGCGATGTTGAATAGGCGTGTCAACCATGACAGCCCCTCAACACCCAGAGCCTTTAGCATTTCTGGCCGGATCTCATCAATCCCTGGGGCCTTGCCACTGCGGAGATGTTTGACCACCTCAGTGACCTCCACCAGGGAAATTGACGATGAAACACCATCAACCTCGAGCTCTGCCTCCAACATAGAGGGCGTGTTATTCGGATTCAGGAGTTCCTCAAAGTGTTCCTTCCAACGTCCGACAACCTCCTCAGTTGAGGTCAACAGAGTCCCATCCTTACTGTACACAGCTTGGATGGTTCCCCGTTTCCCCCTCCTGAGGTGCCGGATAGTCTTCCAGAAACACTTTGGTGCCGACCGAAAGTCCTTCTCCATGGCCTCTCCGAACTTCTCCCACACCCGCTGCTTAGCCTCCGACACGGCAGCAGCTGCAGCCCTTCGGGCCTGTCGGTACCCTGCAACCGAGTCAGGAGTCCTCCAGGATATCATATCCCGGAAGGCCTCCTTCTTCAATCGGACGGCTTCCCTGACCACCGGTGTCCACCACGGTGTCCGAGGGTTACCGCCCCTTGAGGAGCCTAAGACCCTGAGGCCACAGCTAGCCGCCGCAGCTTCAGCAATGGAGGCTTTGAACACCGCCCACTCCGGCTCAATGCCCCCAACCTCCACAGGAATGCCAGAAAAACTCCGCCGGAGGTGTGAGTTGAAGATACCTAGGACGGGGGCCTCCTCCAGACGTTCCCAGTTCACCCGCACTACTCGTTTGGGCTTACCAGGTCTATCCGGAAATTTCCCCCACTCCCTGATCCAACTCACAACCAGATGGTGGTCGGTTGACAGTTCCGCCCCTCTCTTTACCCGAGTGTCCAAAACATGCGGCCTCAGATCAGATGACACGATCACAAAATCGATCATTGATCTTCGGCCTAGGGTACTCTGGTACCAGGTACACTTATGAGCACCCTTATGTTCGAACATGGTGTTTGTTATGGACAATCCATGGCTAGCACAGAAGTCCAATAACAAACGACCGCTCGGGTTCAGATCAGGGAGGCCGTTCCTCCCCACCACGCCTCTCCAGGTGTCTCCATGGTTGCCCACGTGGGCGTTGAAGTCACCCAGCAGAACTACGGAGTCCCCTACTGGAGCCCCATACAGGACTCCATTCAGATTCTCCAAGAAGGCCGAGTACTCTGAACTGCTGTTTGGTGCATACGCACAAACAACAGTCAGAGTTTTCCCCCCTACAACCCTTAGGCGCAGGGAGGCGACCCTCTCGTCTACCGGGGTAAACTCCAACACCGCGGCGCTCAGCCGGGGATTTATGAGTATCCCCACACCCGCCCGACGCCTCACGCCCTTGGCAACTCCGGAGAAGAATAAAGTCCAACCCTTATCCAGGAGTACGGTACCAGAGCTGAGACTGTGCGTGGAGGTAAGCCCCACCAGATCTAACTGATAGCGCTCCACCTCCCTCACAAGCTCCGGTTCCTTTCCCCACAGCGAGGTGACGTTCCACGTCCCCAGAGCCAGCTTCTGCCGCCCGGGTCTGGTCCGTCGAGACCCCCTACCTTCGCTGCCACCCATGTGGCTGCGCACCCGACCCCAACGGGTCTTCCCACAGGTGGTGGGCCCATGAGATGAAGAGAGGGGGGGTGCCACGTAGTTTGTTCGGGCTATGCCCGACCGGGCTCCGTGGCAAACCCGGCCACCAGACGCTCGCCATCGAGCCCTCCGTCTGGGCCTAGCTCCAGACGGGGGCCCCGGGCTTCCTCCGGGCTGGGTCCCATCTCCTCTTTTGTCGATATTCATTGAGGGTTTTGAACCATTCTTAGTCTGGCCCCTCACCTCAAACTCGTAACTTATTTACAGAAATATCTTTTAACGGGGTTATTAAACAATAACAAACCAATCTGCAGAACCAGGATAGAGAACGATAAGATGAGTGAGACATTAAATCTTCTACGATAACGACTTTCATTATCAGTCCTGAGAAATTATTACAAAAAGTTTCCCTCATTTCTTTGCCCTTGAAGAAAGACAGTCTACATTACAAGCAAATGAAACCCGCTTCCCATTAATTAGGCTTAGCAAATGAGATTATCCACAGCTGTCAAACTACACACACACACACACACACACACACACACACACTGGACAGTGAGCGGGGGCTCCTCGTCTCCCCCTGCCATGCCTAATTTCATTATTCTATTAAATAAGGTTCATTAACAGTGGCTGGATGGAGAAACTCTTCTTCTGAGGTTTGATCAACACCAGCACTCGGGGACATGGAGCTTCTCATCTCTACAAGGCTCTTGTCACTATTCTGTGAATTCAGTGGCTGCTTTGCAAAGTATTAATATCTGTTACGCTTCAAGATGAAGGAGTGAAGTGAGAAGTTTTTCATTTTCCCTCTAGATTTCTATAGAAAGCAACTCAGGTGGAATCACACTCTGCTGCTGGTGTGAGGAAATACCAGTTTGAAGCACATTGGATCCACTTTCAAGTCCCGGAGTCGACTCCCATCGTTTCATAAATCAGAAGGTCTTGTTGATTGAAAAGAACCAGGATGGCCGAGTGGTTAAGGCGTTGGACTTAAGATCCAATGGGCAAATGCCCTCGTGGGTTCGATCCCCACTCCTGGTATTCTGCTTTATCCTTTAATGTGCTTCTTCCAGTTATATACATATGATATAAACAATGTCATGATTATATTACGTTCTAAAATATAGGTTGCAGATCAAATGATTTACACTTAGTCATATAGAGTCGGTGCTCTGGTTAACTTGGGCAATTAAAACCCAAAAACCCTAGTGAACTCTAGTGTTCACTAGTCCAATAGTGCACATGGACACTTTCCCATTGTCCCTCAGATGTGCACGTGTTGCACTTTCATCTCTAAATTGCTGATCAAACCCTTTTTGGCACATTTGCGTGTGACAGAGATTACAGGTAGATTCCCTGCAGGCGGGCTGACCTCCAGTTAAATCAAGTGCAAACTCTAACACTGCAATTCACAGGATGTGACCTAATGCCATGAGAGAGTGAGTGAGAGAGTGAGGGATAAGTAGGGTTGCAAAATTCCGGGAATATTCAAAGTTGGAAACTTTCCATGGGAATTAATGGGAATTAACGGGAAATTGTGAGGGTAATTTATACTAACTGTATTTAACTTGTCATATACAGACATAAATATAAACATTTGTTTTGTCATAGGCTGATTTGAGGCCTGAGGAAACTTTGGGCACTTGACTATAGCTTCTTGATCTGTGTCCTTCTTATTATAGTTCTTTGCATCATATTTGCAAATGTACTCAGCGTTTCCTTCTACATTGGCTGGAGTGAAATGTCTCCACACATGAGACAGTGCATTTGGAATTGTTCTGTAGAATAAGATGAGAAAAAAGCTTGTGCAATGCCAGAGATATAAATAGTTGGCCAAGGGTTAGGGTTAGGGCTTCGCCGACGTAACCCAAACACAAACACAGTTATAGGGTTAGGGTTAGGGTTAGGTCATTAAAACACCTCCAGCCTGCAGCTGCACCTCAGAAGCTGAGGACTCACTTCATCACAATCACATCCTGTCTCCCAGCTCCGGCTCACATCAGCCACGTAACAGCATCACACGCCCGATGTCACTGTGAGGTGTGAGGTTAATGTAGAGCGGTTTGATCTGCTCTCCTCATTCCACTAACGACTCTGTGTGCAGCGCCCTCCACAACCACCGGTCAGCGGGGGGGGGATCTGAACAACGTGCATCTTTCAGCCAATTCTCAATCCACTTGTACTTCAAACAGGACGTTTGTCTGTTTTTTATTCAAATGATTAATGTGTTTTCTAGTTGTTTACTTCTTGTTCTTGTGGTTATCTTGATCTTCAGAGGGATTCTGTCCTCGCTGTTCCCAGTCGGTCAAACAAAGTGATTTTTCTAAACCCTCGATGCTGCAGCGTTCTTTGGAAAAACAACTAGAGACAGTGAAAACCAGGATATACAGATGATTATGGTCTCACCAGTGACTGATGAAGTGTCTGAAAATGGTGCCTTGTCTTAATGTTGATTTATAACATTCAGACTTTCAGCTCACAGCCTTACTATCGTCTAAACAGTTCATATCACATGTTGTTGCCAGTGCAGTTCGTGTTTCTCTGTGTTTATGTCTCTGATGTGTTGTGTGTTACACCCCATTGAGAAACCAGAGCGGTTAAATGGTGATGGGGCGCCAGATAAATCCAAATGGGGATAAATGGGGTCACTGGTTTCAGAGCCAGTGGGGATCAGCAGATGATCAGTTACAGTCTGGAGCAGAGAGCAAAGGTCAGCAGGTACAGAAACAAGATGTTGTGTGTTTGTGTTAGGTTTGAAACAGGATTTAAAGAAATGTCCCTGGTTGCCTTGACGTCTTCTGTTGTTATAATAAATACATATACTGTGTAGAAAAGATTAATTTCATACATTTATGATTCTGTTTTCAGAACGAGGCGAAATTCTGTCAACCCTCACCGGTCCAGTGCGACACTGGGAGACTGGAGCTTCATCAGCTGAGGATGCAGACAACTCAAGTAAATGATTTTCTTTTTTCACTTGGAAAAGTTTGGTTGGATTTCCTCTGTTGAAACGTGAGGGGAATTTTCTGTTTTTATTAATTCTGCATCATCAAACTGAGCTATTTTACTTTTACTTGAGTTGTTGACTTCTACCTGAGTAAAGAATGTTCAGACTTCTGCCACCTCTGCTCACATGCTGACCCGCTCCCATGAAAAGCCGATTTCTATCGACCTGGAGGAACCATAGAAGCAAAACCGTTTGTCCAGGTCCCTGTCATGATTTGAATCTGTCAACAGGCACGAGCAGTTTGGAGGTGAAGGAGAATCAGGAGGATAAAATCCAGGTGGACTGTGACCTACTGAGAAAGTTCCATCCCTCAGCTTTCTGCCCGACGTTCCCCAGACGCAGAGCGAGGGCCACGAAGAGGAAGCAGCCGCTGCTGGATGGAAAAGACCGGCTGCTCTGCCAGAGCCACTCGACCTGTAAACGAGCCTCGTGGGCCGTCACTCAGAAGAACGCTCTGGTGCAGCTGAACGAGCTGCGACCCGGGCTGCTCTACGAGGTCGCCTCAGAGACCGGTCCTCTGCACGCTCCGGTGTTCTCAGTCGGCGTGGAGGTCAACGACCTCCGCTTCGAAGGTCGAGGGCCGACCAAGAAGCAGGCGAAGATGAGGGCCGCGGAGCTCGCTCTCCGCTCCTTCGTCCAGTTCCCCAACGCCTCCCAGGCTCACACCGTGATGGAGAACTTCACCGGGTCACCCACGGACTTTACAGCAGATAAACTGGACATCCTCGATGGATTCCTCCAGGAGTCGGAGCCATCACTGTTTGGAGATCTCCTGAGAGGCAACACAGGAAAACAGGAGGTTTTCTCCAGCATCTACAACCACAAGCGACTCGTTCATCTCACACTGGACTTGGTCTCCTCAGCAAACCCCAAGAGACGAGCCCTCTGCACCGCTCTGCTAGAGCGCCTCAGCCCGGTGGCGCTGCTCAGCGAGCTGCAACCAGGGCTCAGGTACATGTGTCTGCTGGAGAGAGCTCAGGGCAGACTGATGAGGAGCTACGTCATGGTTGTTCGGGTGGCGGGGGGGGTGTTTGAAGGGTGTGGTCACAGTAAGAGACGGGCGAAGGCGCAGGCGGCAGCAGCTGCTCTACAGTCTCTGTACAACATCAGCCTGGGACCAGAGAAGAAGGTCATGGGCCTCCAGAGCAGCAGAACCAAAAACCAGCTCCCTCAGGTGAGTAGAGCTTCTGTTTTCACCTCACAGGTTTTATTACCAAGAGAGAAACTGTACAAGAGCAAAACAGTCTCCATCCAGACGAGCGGGTTGAAATCACACGTCACATGACCTTTCACGTGCACTGGGGATGTGCTCGCTTACAGGAAACACTGTGCACGGGGAACAGCGAAGGTGAAAAGTAAGATGAGGGATTTCAAACCTTAAAAATTATCCTCACAATAAAAGTATAGAACGTAACGGATCATGAGAAGTGGAAACACGGGCACAAAAGAGAACTGTATGGAAACGAGGGGTTATGTCTTAAATGACCTGAAGTCCTCATGTGACCCAGTTGTAGAGAAAAGTCTGGTGAGCAGATTTACTCCAGAACCCTCAGTGTGTTTCATCATGAGTCCGAGTCCGGCAGTGGGACGGAATCTGTCCCTCGTCTCTGCAGCTCTCTGAGTCTCCTAAGTCTCGAGACGTGTGGAGTGTGCTGCACATCAGCATCACCATCATGTCCCGAGGCCCGAGAGCGGGACGGTGGCCTGTGTGCTCATCTGCAGCATCCAAACAACTTCATTATGTCTCTGGGAACTGTCCCCGGCGTCTTCTAATGTCATGCTTTATGAATACGAGGGAGATTTGTCTCCACGGCGCTGAAGGGGGCGACTGAAGGAATCTGAGAAAGATGGAGATGCACGTTGTTTATCGAACCCGGTGGGGGAGCTGATCTGAATCCAGACAGAGGAAGATGACACAGAAGCGTTTGGATGTGATCTGAACCGAGAGGTGGTTTCAAACTGCTGCAGGCAAAACTTAAGAGGCCAACGATTTTCAGAAGCTTCTCCTCCTCTTTGTCTAGGAGACAGATTTTTATCATTTGGCACACACACACACACACACACACACACACACACACACACACACACACACACACACACACACACACACACACACACACACACACACACACACACACACACACCCTTCAACGCGAGCTGTCTGTCAGGCGGCGTGACGCATTGATGAACATTATTACACCACATTAAGGAGGAGCGGCAGCAGACCAAGGAGACGGAGGTGGAGCGGGGGGGGCGGTGTGAAGAGCATCATAATCTCACAGATAATTGTTTAACACACTCATTACACACAACCTTGTGCAGCTGTCACCCAGGAAACACCGAGCAGAGAGTTTCACCAAAAGACAAAACCACAGGACAGACGGTGAGGTCCGGGTTCAGGAGGCGTTAGAGAGGTCCGGGGTTCAAAGACAGATTATTTTATTAAAAAAAATATATATATATATACTAAAAAGTTAGTTTTCAAATCCTGGGACAATAAATACAGATAAAGTTGCTTTTTTAAAAGTTTAAGTCATAATTCTCTCAGTACATTATTGCTTCAATATTAATTTTCTTCTTACTGAAGCCAGTAGTGAAAACGACTGAGCATGAATTGGTTCCTGGCAGAGAGAGAGCAGAATACAGTATTGTGGTACTTGTATAGTACTTCTTACAGGTCAAATCCTCTCCATCGCCCCCTTGTGGCTGGTGTCAGTCTACAGCCCCCCCCCCCCTGGTGTGAGCTGATTGGGTCACCCAAACAAAAAATGTCAAAACGTTTGTGCCCAGGATGATCAACTTCATTTCTGGATGGCATCAGGAAGTGGAGATTTATTCACAGTCGGAAGTGAGGACCTGCCAGGAACTTAAATCAAATAAATATTAAAATAAATCTCATGTTTGAGGCTGAACCTGCTCGAAAAACTCACAAACTAATTTAAGCAGGAAAAGTTCAGAACCCTTCACTGACCCGACTTCAACTGCCACCTCAAACACATGATGCACTTGTTTTTAGATATCATGATTCCAGATGTTCTATTGAAAAGGACTGGATCAATGTGAACAACCAGTTCTCAGCTAAAGTGATAAACGAGAGGATGAAGACAGAGAGGAATGAGAAAGAGGACGAGCTGCCTCCTCAGATCCGTTAACCCTGTCTCTGCCGTTTCCTCTGCAGTTCTTCGCGGCGTCCATCTTCCACCTGGTGAGAGAGAAACACGCCGAGTTGATGGTGGGCGGTTCCTCCTCCTCCTCTCCCGCTCGCCACAAGGCGCTGTCGGGAATCGTGATGACCAGAGGTAAGGGGCGGAGTCACAGAGGGTCTGGTGTGAAGGCTGAACCGTGGCCTCGGCTCAAGGTCGCGACCCAGAGGTCATCAGGATCCATGAAATATTCTCTGAGAAGTCAAAGATAAAAAACATCCAATCCCCCAAAGTTAAAGAAAGTGAATTGTGGGACGTCCACTAAATTGACCAGGTTCTCCACACATCTACAGGGTTAGGGTAGGCAGCCAATCACAGGGCGGCGTCTGGATCGACCTGTTAGATATCACAGGCAATCAGATCAATTTTAAAGGAGACATCTGATTCAGGTGTTTCATTTTGAAGTTGCCGTCTGACGACTTGTTTTCTGAACTTCAGGACATGTCATCATTTTACAGCAGTAACAGAATTTGTCTCCTGAGCCGTGGGTGTCTCTGTCCTCCCCCCCTCCAGGCTTCGACCTCAGATCTGCCCACGTCGTGTCTCTGGCCACGGGGGCGAAGTGTCTGGACAACGCGAGCGACCGCGACTCGATGCTCGGCGACTGTCACGCTGAAGTTCTCAGCAGGAGAGCGCTGGTTCGATTCCTGTACTCTCAGCTGGAGCTGCTGCTCTGGTACAAACAGAACTATTCATCTTGCTCTTGGTTCCTTGGCTCTTGGTCCCTTATTGTCTCATGTCTTTCTGTCCTCTCTCCAGTGATCCGGCAGACGGCGAGGAACAATCCATCTTTGTGCCAAACGAAGGCGGCGGCTTGCGGCTGCAGGACGGCGTCTTCTTCCACATGTACGTCAGCTCGTCCCCGTGTGGAGACGCTCGACTCAACTGCCCCTACGAGACCAGTGCTGCCTGTGAGACAAACACGTTCAAACTGGTGTCAGACCAGTACACTGTCAGAGGGTTCAGCTGAGAAATCGGAGGTTGATGCTAAAAACAGAAGATTAACAAAGTGTTAGAAACCTGTTGAAGTAAAGTCATGACCTCACTCTCCGCAGGTCATTAGTCTCCTCACCCGATTGGCTGTTCCTTAACGAGTTCATTAACGTGCAGGGGGCGGGGCTCTGGTCACTTTCCATCGCTCTGAGAACATAAGAGTCTGATTCGCTGTGTCGATCCATCCGACCGTCTGATTGGTTGATCCATCTGACCAAGGAAACAGACACATGACAAGAGACTAAAATCAGTGAAATAATAAATCAGTACAGAAAATGTCTTGCTCTATGGAACTCCGGCAGTTATGGCGCCTGATCTGATTCCTCCTCCTCCGTCAGATCCCGGCCGGAGGTGTCGCTCTCACCTCAGGGCGAAGGTCAACGGGGGGGAGGGCACGCTGCCTGTCACGGCACGAGGAGCCAATCAGAAACGGGACGCTCTGTCGAGGGGGGGACGTCTGGTCACCATGTCCTGCACCGACAAAATGGCAAAGTGAGTGTGACGCTGGATGGATTAGTGTTGTGACATGAGACATCAAAGGATCTCCTCAGGTGGATTCCTTCAGATCTGACACACGTTCACTGGAAGTCACTGATTACCTGAGTGGATCTCAGAGGTCAAAGGTCACAGTGAAGATGGATCTGAAAAAAAGAAATATGCAGGATACAACTGCAGAACGTTGTGTTGTGTCAACAGGTGGAGCGTGGTCGGCCTCCAGGGGGCGCTCCTGTCCCACCTGGTGGAGCCGGTCTACCTGCACAGCCTGACGGTGGGGACGCTGAGCCACACGGGTCACCTGGGCCGAGCCCTGAGCCGGCGCCTCGAGGCCGTCAAGCACCTCCCCTTCCCCTACCGCCGCCGGCAGCCGCTGCTCAGCTGTAGGTCCACGAGGCGTCAACACACTCGCACAACTACACACTGGTACAACTACACACCTCCTGGTGATCCAGGTGGAGACGTGTGGTCTGAGAGAGAACAGTCCTCAATATTCCAGATTTTTACAAATCTACAGTCATGAATTATTTGCTGGGAAATGAGTGAAAATGTCCCAAAAAATGTAAATAAATAAATAATCCTACAGTAATTTGACAGATAAAAAAATAAAAGGGCCTCTCTCTCGGTTCATTTTCCATTCCTCTCTTAAGTTTCATGGAAATCTGTTGACCAGTTTTTACGTAATCCTTCTGATTAACAAACAAACCAACAACAAACCAGCTGACAGGGAGGAAAACAGAACCTGACTGGTGGAGGTAGTAATCCAAAACATAACGAGGATGTAGAACCTCCACCACGACCGGGCGGTTTCACGGAATTCAATCTAGATCCATGAGTTTCTACCGGGGGAACAGGAAAGTGAAAATGTAAAAAAAAAACATATCTCATAATGTAGAACTAAAATTCACGAATCCACCTCAACACTTAATGAGTTCTCCCCCGACCCGATTGGTCCGGTGGTTTTTGTGTAATCTTGCTTTTAACAAACAGCCAGGACCTCCTCGTGGACCTCACGTCTTCTTCCACGATGTGACCACGTGGTTTCGTCTCCGCAGGTCTGAGCGAGGTGCGGCCGGGGGGGAAGGCCCCGAGCGTCATCCTGACCTGGAGCCGAGGTGACGGAGGCCCGGAGGAGATCAGCACCTCCTCGGGGAGGAGGCGGGACTCCGGGACGCCATCGCAGCTCAGCAGGAGCTCGCTGTTCGACCGCTGGCGGGGGGTGCAGCGTCAGGTGGGTCAGAGACGCCCCGAGACGGGAAAACACTGAACCTGCTGCGGGGTCATGTCAGGAGATTGCTCAAGGGGACTCAGGCAGAGAGGGGATGTGAGTTGCATGAACTTACAAGTAGATAACTTCAAACACAAATCACTGAATATGATTCACAGAATTCACTTGAAGGCAAATTGTTTAATTCTCGTCTGTGTTTTCTCTTTGATGAAATTTTTCACTTTTTAACCATTAATAAAAAACTGTTTTTCTCATGAAGAACACAAAGCAGAAGTACGAGCGGTGAACTTATCTTCAGCTCCACATTAAAGCTTCATCACCAAACAATAGAATCTGCACAGAAACATTAAGATGAGACGTTGGCTGAGATCGAACAAATAATTCAAGAAACCGGGGAAAAGCAACTCCTCTGGAAAACACCACATCGTCCCCGAGCTCTGACACATTATAAAGTGCTTTTAAAAAGCAACTCCATCCAATGGGAAATTACAATATTTAATCTTCAAAGAAGCTGCTCTTAATATCAGGAGGAAGCAAAGACTAAACAGAGCAAAAAGAGAGAGAATATTATACTTGTAAGAGTTTGACAACAAAACATAAACATAACTCTAAATCTTCTTTTCCATAAAAGAAACGTTGATGTTTTTTAAAACTGACATTAAACATTAAATTAAATCTATAGATTATAACACAAATGCTTTTTTAATTCCAACTGATCGAACCTGAAGATCATAACTGGATCACGTGAATATGTCCTCTTGACGCTGTGAATGTTGAGTCGTCCACCGTGAGCTGAGATCGTTAAAATAAAGTGTCAGGGAACAATAAGCACAAATATGAATGAAGGGAAACAAATCGCTCTTTCTGATTTCTGACTTAGAAAAAAAAAACTTAGATGTGACAATGTCACTTCCTGTTTTCTGCTGTTGATTCAGCAGCATGGCATTCTGGGAAACCTGCAGTAACAAGTCAAAATGTCTGCTGTGTAAAATGTGTATTTTCATTGGAGATGGGAGTCATCACAAGGAGGCTGAAGGATTTACAGACAAAGTCATTTTTTATCTGAGGACGCAACAACTGGACCGTCTTCGTCTTGTGTCCTTGAATATTCACAAATCAATCGTGTGTGTCATTTGGTTAGCGAGACTGAGAATCACCTTTATGTCCGTCTCTCCTTGTCTCTCCTTGTCTCTCCTTGTCTCTCATGGTCAGATATCGGGCGCAGGAGCCACAACCGGGACGTACACCAGCTCCAAGCTGAGCGCCGGACGCTACCAGGGGGCGCTGCAGCAGTTCACCGGCTCTCTGCAGGGTGCCGGCCTCGGGACGTGGCTCCGGAAACCTCCACAGCCGGGCCGGTTGCCCGTCAGCAAGTGAGCTGCTGTGTTAAACGCTGAAAACGGAAGGTCAGCCTGAAGGTCAGGGTGAAGGTCAGGGTGAAGGTCAGGGTGAAGATCAGGGTGAAGGTCAGGGTGAAGGTCAGGGTGAAGGTCATGAGTTTCCATATCGATGAAGCACAAAGAATGTGACGCTTGATAAAGAAGGAGGTTCTATCGTACATGGCCTCCATTGGAAAACGTGCGACAGAAGAGACGACCAAATTAATTATTTATCGTGCAAACGGGCACAGCAGAAAATAAGATGTCGGCAAAAGCGAGAGCAGACTTCTGAGTGAGTAATGTTAGCTTGTAGCCTACAGCTGCTAATATCAGCTCTGGAGTTGTATTGCCGACGACTTATTATTTAGCTAGCCTGGTAGAAAGTCTCTAAATGCTGCTAGATGCGCTAATTAGCATATTGGGGACATTGCTTCGTCTGTGAGTTTCCGATAAAACATTTTTTGTTTGAGTGAGAAATGGTGATTGAAACCCAGAGACGCAAAGATGGACGACGCGTCTCAGCTTCCTCCCGTTGGACAAACATGATACAGGCCGTGTCCCATCTGCTGACATGGTGGAGGGTTCATGCACAAAGCCACCAGGGGGCGAACCAGATGATTTAGCTTCTCTTCTGAGGATCAAGTCGAGTTGTTCTTCTAGTCTTTAATCTGCGCTGCTAAGAATCGTCTAACCGTGGTGTTCCTTGAAAGAATCACCTCCTACTTGATCTAAAGAAAGCATTTTGGCTGTTTTCAGCTATTTTTACACGTAAAACAACTTCGGACCAACAAGCTTACCCTAACCCTAACCCTATCTTTTAGTTTAAACTTTAGTTTTCTTAAACGTTGTTAGATTTGGAGTTTTTTTTTAAAGAAAGTCACTGGTGGGTTTAAATCGTCTGGATATCGAGCCACATGTTGGTTATGATCTGCTCTGGAGGCTAATGCTCTAGCTAGCTTAAACCTCAACCACCGTGGTATCACCAATTAGCTAGAGTTTTTTAAACAGGCACTAAATATCGTCTTACCGCTCAGCCACGGAGGCGTTAGTTAGTTTGTTAGCTAGCAGGAAAAACCATGGAACTGATTTCAAAGATGTTTGGTTGAACATGGTGAGATACGGCACTCGGAGCGATACGCCTCTAGTTTCATGTTAATTAAACCGTAGAAATGAAATCCTAAATAAACCAAATAAACTGGAGGCACACGAAGAAGAAGAAGAAGAAGAAGAAGAAGAAGAAGAAGAAGAAGAAGAAGAAGAAGTAGAAGAAGCATTGGCGTGAAAATGCTCTAAAGTCAGTTTAAAAGAAACATAAGGAACATTTTGCTAATATCAACAATCGGACTCAGAGAGATCCTCCTGGTGTGTTCTAATGAATGTGACTGAAGGGTCAAAGGTCATTTCTGCTGTTAAATACCCAAAGAAAAACCAGTTTAACTTCCAGTTTGATCTTCCATCTACTTTTAAACCTGTGAGGACCCTTAAGATGAATCCTATTTTAGTGTGTTCACTTTCTTTTTGAAAATGTTCGTTGTGTTGTCGGTACTGTTTATCCTACATGGTTGTGTCGCTCATCGTTTCAATTGTGTTGCTTTTGTTTTCACCCTCATGCATTTTGAACAGTGATTTAATGTGCACGTGCTGCCACCTACAGGGAGCTTGTGCGCATTACAGGATGTGCAGTCCAGACCAAACCTAAGAAAATGGTTTTAAAATGTAGTTTCTTCCCTTTATATCATTTTAATGACAAAAGGTAATTTGTTTATAAGTTGTGTTCTATGTCCTTCACCTCTGAATGTTTCTGTGAAGGTTTCCTGAGGAGAGAAATGTACCAGAGGATTTCTACTGAACGCTGGTTCATTGAAATGTGAACTTTCATTATTCGGTACGCAGAGATTATGTAGTTTATATTGCTCATGAGTATTTTTACCAAATAAATGTATTTATTTGTGATAGTTTTTGTGTCTCGTGATGAAATTGAACTTGAATTACCGACGGACCTGAGAACACGACGCCGGTGAACTCACACACACAGAAACCAGTCAATGAGGAAACATCCCAACACCACCAATGGTTTATTTGATTTCACAAGCAGACGCATGTTCCAGTTACAATCCAGTTTCATCTTTTATTTTCTTCTGAGAGCTGATGTGTGGGCGTCGGCTCGACACCAACCTATCATCACACAGAACTCAACACGCCGGCGGATGAGCGATGGCTGAAGCTCGTGTGTTTTCACCGGGACTGAACATTCACGTGGAACTGGTGAATTATGAAAGTGGCTCAGTGTTGGTAAAAAAAGTAAAGATCGAACACAAACACACACTCACACAGATTTTAATGTTCTTCACACAAACTGAACGTTGCAAAAACCAGAAATATGAAATGAGGCATCATGTCATATAAAAGCTGACTAAAGAGCTGCAGCTGTAACACACAGCCACTAACACATGGTTAGAGCTTAGTAAGCGAGAATAACACTTTTTGACAAGCGCTGTGTTATTACACTGAAATCTTTACGTACACTTCTCTATTGCTTGAAATAGATTCCAATGGGCTCGTTAATTGTTTTCATATGAACACTGGAAGTAAAAGGTGGTTTTTACCCTCGGAGGAGAGAAACGTCTGACACATCCAGAGCCCGACTGATTCATCGGTTTGCAGATATTAGAGTCATATCACGTATATATTCATTTCTAAGTATTACCTCTAATTACAGCAGAGACTGTTTTTAGTTATTCAGTCGACGAGATGATGTAGTTGTCTGAAATGAGATCTATATCAAATCAGCATCTGTGTTTACGTTTGCAGATAACAGACCAAATAAAGCCTAAAAGATCTTCACTCATGTTTATATTTTGTGTTATTGTTTCGGCTAATATATATCGAAAGAAGTTTTTACTTCCCAATATCTTAATCAGCCCAAAACCTGAATCTGTCGGGCTCCTTCCTGTCACGTTGGAACTCGCAGCTTCGTTACAAACCAACAAGACGAGCTCCAGGAGTCTAAAATGAGAAAGTCGTGATCACTGTGACGTGAACTGTGCTTGTTTGTGTTACTTTGTGCGGCAACGAACGAGCTGAACCACACACACGTGAGAACTACAGCTGCACCACAATCTTGTTTCATTTTCCTAATGATGAATACTGAATTCAAACACGTTTTTAAACACCACTTGGAACACCAGACACAGACACACACACACAGACACACATCATCTCAGCCTCTCCCATTCACTTGAACACGTGTTCAGTGTTTTTCTGGCAGTGAGGAAGCATCACGACACTCCTCCAGAGATTTCACTTGTTTTTAAAAGTACCACGACAAACATGACACCGACAGAATCCCCACGACAGTGATTCAGCACTAAGGACTAAAGGGCTTTGCCATGAATTACAAATAAAAACCTTGCTGTTATCTTTTTAACAATCGTGTTCAGTGCTGATAGAACAGCCAGGCCGGGCATCAGAGGGTTTCATCGTCCCATTTTACACTGGACACCAAATATGACATATTTAGAATCAAGCCTTTAAAGTTAATATAAAAATTAGTTTTGATAAAATCATAAAATGTGTTATTTTTTCTGTGCAACGTGTCCAAAGCAACTCGACCTTCCTCCTCATTAAACAGAGTCACTGGTACATTCTCCTGCTTCAACAGGAGTTTGGACCGAGGATCACTTTTCACCACGAGTTCCCTCTGTGGACTAACGAGTCTTCAACTGTGAAAAGAACAGATGGAGGAAACTCTTCCAGGAGTTTATCTTATCACAGTTTGGTTTCAACTGGTTACTTGTCGAGCTGGGAAAAGGAGAAAAGTTTAACTCTCCCGTCGTCCTGTGTTCAAACGCTGCAGTTATCTTTTCTAAAACAGCAACTGGTATATTATCTTTAAAGGTGCATTACTCGCTCAGACAGAGACTTCTACACAATGAGCAGGACCGACCCACAACAAACTGTCACCCGACAAAACACAACAACACGTTGAAAAGCTTTTCTTAGTATAATGTGGATTATAGATGAGACGCTGGGGATCTCAGGAGCCACACAGAACTTTTTGGAATCAAAAGTTCAAATCAACAAGTTAATAGAATATTAACGGCAGAAATAAACGACGCCATAACTAAATTAAACTAGTGAATTATTTCTGCCAACCTTGAAGATTTGTTGTCTCACAGGTTTTTACCTCTCCTGTTAGAACTTTGTGCTTTTTTCATCAGTTTGGTTTTGTTTTTTGTGTTTTCTTGCGTCGAGGAATCGTCTCCACACAGAAGACACACAGTTGTGTTGGGGTTATTTCAGTGGTGGTGATTTCCAGACTGAGACAGAGGCAGGAGGCAGCTACTGAAGTCCTTGGTTCCCTCCCAGGCAGCATGGAGCAGCTGTCGGCTCGAGAAGACGGCTGTGAAGAGTCAGTCTCATTGAGTCGTTGCTCAAATTACATTCAGATCTCACAGACAGAAGCAGGGGGACACCTTTGACAGCCGCCTCCTCAGCCGACAGGTCGTTGACTCCGAACCCACCAGCTCCGGGTGGAGTGTCACTGGCAGCTCACAGGAGGAGGTCACTTCTCCTGCAGCAGGGCGGGGATGTTGATGTTCCAGCCGATGGCCTGCCGGTCGAAGCCACAGCTGAACAAGTTGCAGGAGGCGTTGTCCTCACACCAGGCCGAGCAGCACACCATGCGCCGGTGACCCTGATCAGACACACACAAACACAAACACAACACAAACACAGCAACTGTTAGACACTGAGTACAAGGACGAGCTACTGTGAGACAAACAAGACAGTAAACAAATCAAATGTTGAGAGTGAACGTTGCTGCAAATGCAAAAATGTGTTCAGGTGTCTCTGAAAACCTTCGGAGGTGATTTTGGAACGTGATTAATTATATATATATCTATAGATATATATATATAGATATATATATCTATAGATATATATATAATTAGATATATATATAATTAGATATATATATATAGATATATATATCTATATATATATATATATATCTATATATATATAGATATATATATATAAATGTGGTTCAAGTGAGCAACGGGAGTAAGACGCAGTCGTTCTAGAACTCAAAACTTGACTAATACATTTTTGAGGAGATATTTGACTGTGTGTGTGTGTGTGTGTGTGTGTGTGAGTGTGTCTGTGTGCGTCTCCTCCACTGACTCACCTGTCTGTTGGTCCGCGGGAGGCGAGCCAGTCGCACCCCCGACATGTCGAACAGTCGGACCTGCCGATTGTCGTGAGGCAGAGCGATGATCCTCTGGTTCACCGACACGCTGATCCTGAACCAGACGAAACACACACCAGCATCACAACAGTGTAACACACACAGAGGGAGCTCCACAGTGTAGTTAAAGGCATCACACAAAAGATTACGACATTTTTACAGTTTGAATGAACAAATCCATTCATACATTATAAATTCATGCAAATCAAAATCATCAGCAGTGAGTTTGTGCTGAAGGAACCTGTTGACAGCCGAGTCGGTGCGGATGGTGGCGATGGGCGACCTCATGTTCCTCAGGTCCCACACTTTGATGGTTCGGTCGTCGCTGCCGGACACAACGTTGTCTCCCACCGTGAAGACAGCCGAGGTCACCGTGCTGCCGACCACAAGGACACCGGTGAGACACAGAACCAAAAGGGTTTCCATTACCAAAATGTTTATTTCCTCTTTTGATCCCCAACAACCTTTTTTAACCTTGTTCAAAACAAATCAGTATTTAAAGTTCAGATACATCGATGCATCTATGTTTTAGTTCTTTGGCTGTTTATCGATAGTATTTGACCTCACATACATGTTGCCTGTGTGTGTGTGTGTGTGTGTGTGTGTGTGTGTGTGTGTGTGAGACTGACTCGGTGTGTCCCTGGAACACGTTGACAGAGTGGATGGATGGATCTCTGAAGTCCCACAGCCTGAAGGTGGTGTCTCTGGACGAGGTGACCACCAGACGTTGGGTGGGGTGTGTGCAGCAGTGGGTCAGCTCCTGGTCATGGCCTGAACACACACACACGCAGACACACACACGATTAAATAACTACCTTTTGTTGCAACCCTGCAGTTAGTGGGGGTAATTGTTGCGCCATCTGCTGGATTACAAGGCAAACTACATCAATCGGTGTGTTGCATTTAAGAATTATTTTGTTCCACAGTCAAACAAATGTTTTATTTCTTAATAAAACTTTCCAACTCAAACATGATGTGTTCCTTCCTCCTACCAGTGAGTGAGTGAACCAGCTCCGACGTCTCCACGTCGTACAGGTTGGCGGCTCGATCCCAGGACGCCGTCACCACCTGTTTGCCCCCCACCAGCCAATCAGCAGCGATCACCACGCCCTGGTGGCTCCGCAGGGTCGTGGTCGCCACGCGGACAGAGGGACAATCGTTTGGACCCTCGACTTCCCCGTCGGCCTCGTCTTTATCTGAAAAGTCCACGTCGTCCTCACAGGGCGTCTGCTGCTGGGACAGAAGAGACAGACGATGGAAGGATGAGACGGGAAACAGACGTTAACACAACTCACACAACATCAGACACTCGATCAGAGTAACACAACAACACAAACTGAAGAGGCTGTTGATGCTCACGCTCATATCAGCAACAGGCTGTGGAGTCGGAAGCTGGACCATGTACCTCCAGATGTGAGCGGTCTGGTCTCCGGAGGCTGAGGACGGGAGAGAAGGGACAAAGACACTGAGGACGTTTTCCCATATATCTAAATATCGATACGAGGAGGTTCTGCATGGCTCATATTTTGGTCTTTTCATAAAAAGTGTGTTTGATACCACATTTGATATTCAGGATGTTTCCTTACCAGTTAGAGCCATCTGCTCAGTGGGGTGGAACTTGATGGAGTTGACTGCGGACACATGGTTCACTGTATTACTTCACAACAGACTCCATTCTATTTATTTTCATATACACAACATTTGCATTTCACTTCCTGAAAAAATGAAAGAAGACACTTGAAAGAACAAGGCATAATTCAAACGCACATATTTCATAACTTTGCAGTAGATCTAAACTTCACCTGATCCTTGATGGCCCAAATACTTGAGGAGGCACTTCCCAGTCTCAATGCTCCACAGCATAGCAGTGTGGTCTGTTGGAAGACATTATAAATGAAATATTACTTTTTCAATTCTAATGGAGGCAAAAGTTGTACAAGCAGTGGCATATATTATTAATTTGGTCATAATTTTTTATTAAACTCTGGTTAAATCAAGTATGAAATGAATATTTCAGCAAGCGGTCAAATAAGATAAAATAAGTTTAGGTTTGATTATAGATGTCAGATTTTAATCTATGTAGACGCTGCAAAAACAAAGTGACAGAGAGAAGCAACTGTCACAGCCGCTTCAATCAGACATCTCCAGTTTCACATGAAGTCCCCCTGACCTTTGACCTCTGTAATCTGATCCATTAGGTTTTGAGAAGAAGTGAAGACTGGTCAAAATATAAAGAAATCCTCCTAAAGGCTTTTTTGAGATATTGTTTTCACCAGATGGAAGGAAAACCTCAAAAACATAATTCCTTCAGCCACTCTGTGTCACCAGGGCCGAGGCCCACGAGTGAAACCTGACAAAGACTGAACTGGTAAAACCATACCAGTGACCTACCTGCAGAGGCTGTTCCCAGCACCACCGGCTGTGTCCTGGTGACGCTGAGGTCCCAGATGCCATCTCTGTGGCCCACGTACTCCCGGACCAGCTGGCACACGGCTCGGGACGTGGTCGCTTTGAAACTGGACACAATCTGACAGCGACGACAAACTCAAGTTAACACAAACACCTGAAGACACAAAGCAGAGCAGCGTCGGCGACAGGGCTCCTACACATCGTAACTCCTCCTCGTCTGTCGGGTGTGAGTGTGTGTGTGAAGTCTGACTCTACTGTGATTCTTAAATATCACTTTGACAGTTATAGTCGAGTTGAAGACTGTAGATGCATATTTGGGGGCATTAGGATCATAGACTATAGATAAAGATGGACGACACAATTAAAATACACATTAAATCAAATTCTGTCATTTGAGCTAGATCTCCTCAAACTGTTTATCTTAATGTTTCTGATAAGTTTGGCTTTAATTAGTTATTTGATGATATCAAAATGAGCTGAGTTGTCATGATTGACAGCTGAGACTGGCTCCTGATTGGTCGAGGGCGTGTACCAGCCCAGGACTCCATCTTGGATGTTTCAGCTTCATTTCAGGATGTCGGGCGGAAGTGGAGTGGAGGCGTCGTCCATGTCGATTTACACTCTACCATTGAGATCCAACACTTTGAATCGATATAGATTTGACTTCTACTTATAAATAATCATATTTTTGAGATGCTAGGGGTAAAATAGGGGGGGGGGAGCTGTGTAGGAACCCTGGTCCGATCGAGGGAGGAAGCAGGTGAGCAGAGCTGGGGTTCACTGAGGTCCTTGTACCAGGGCTAAGAAGCTTTGGCTCATTACTGCGTTATTTAAATCAGTCCTGGGTTCAAGAGGTTTGACCAAAAAGATCTTTGTTGGTACAGTGTTTGTTTTAAGCTTATCTGGGCATGTGACGGGTGGGAGTCGCCTTTAACGCCACCCGTCTAATGTTCCATGTGCTTTAAAACATTCACCACCACTGACCATCAACCCAGATCTGGTGTTGACACAGTGCCGACACTTCACGTAGCAGAACTGCATCTTGCTTGTATCATACCAGGATAAATGTGAGTGCAAAGCCGCAAGAAATAAAAATCTGGAGGGGGCAAAAAATACAGAGTTACGGTGGGACAGCGGTAAAAAGAGATTATTGTGAGTGGAGTCGAGGTGTTTACGTTGAAGATAGGGATGATACAAACTGGACTCTTGGTTCGTTTGGGACAGAGGCCGCTAAATAAGTTCCCACTGAAAGGAAGCAGGAGAGCATAGAGAACAGCATCATTCACCTGCTTATCTGTCGAACCACAGACATTCAACGACCGACAGTCAAAATTAATAAATAGGCAACGAAGATCACATGATGAAAAATACCATACAAGTGGCTGCTGGTTGTTAGCACAGATTAGCAATAGATTAGCATTTCTTTATGCAACGAGCATGTGTTTCCCATCTTGATGTTTGTTTTATTTACATTCCACAAAGCTCGAGTTTTAACTTAAGTTGAGTGTGTCCTGCTGTGATGAGAATGATGATGAATCAGGAACTTGTTAAATGTAACACGGCTGCATTCGTGTTGCGTTTATCAAGGAAGCAACAGGGACTGAGAGGTTCAAGGAAAACCTAAAACTGCAAAAGAAGCTCAAAGTGGATGAACAGTGAATGTAACGCACCCAGCGGTTAATGCCCTTCAGTGTGTAGTCTGCTATGGCCACATCAAGATTTGACTTGATTCACAGTAAATCATAAAGTAGATCTCATTTAAAACAAATGGTTTTCTGGTTGATAGAAGAGAGGCTAAAGGTTTATGATTTACATTTATGCAAAGTTTTTGCATAATCAAGCACATTCCTCTGCCAAGGCCCGTCAGTCTCCTAAGATTCAAACAAGCTGCAGCCAACTTCATAAATATCCTCATAAATCATAAATATCAATCAGCCTCAGAAGAGGAGTGGGAAGGGCGGACGCAGGAAAACATGATGTCTCCAACTGCTGACGCCAGATGAAAAGCCTGTTTGAAATTAAAGATGTATAATGTGAAGGTTCTTCATTAAAATGTCCAAAAACAACTCGACTGTTGGGTCGTGGCGGAGGCACGCGCTCTACTGAGTACCGCTCAGGTTTTATTTCCAGATCAATGTCCTAAAGAACAAAAGATGTGTAGATATCTGATTAATATCTGTCAACAGCCCAGAAGAGATATGAAAGAAGCTAAATCGGATACGTCCAAGCAGCCGATCAGCAGACCACACACTCGTCCAAATTAAGCCATGATCTAAAGCAGGCAGTGAATGCTCCTCCTACATGAGAATTATATAATTATAATAAAAAGCGAGGTAAACAACTGCTTCATGTTCTAGATGTCTCCAGAGTGTACCAGTATGTGAACAAGTAGCCAAATCAAAATGAAGGGAGCAACTGAAAGAGTCTGTTAGTGAGATAACGAGGACGTGTTTCATCTCACACAGAAACAAAGAGCTCGAACTCCTACATTTGAATGACCAGGTCTCTTGGGGAGGGGGAGTCCATCCCCTGGCTGGGCTGTTCATGCATATTGGCACACAAGGGGGAGAAACCATCAATAAATTACCCATGAGTCTCCACCCCACAACTCCCAGCCGGTTACGCTGAAGCTGCGGGTTCCGCCTACTCTGGCGTGGCAAGAGTTTGAACGCGGCTACGAGCAAAGAGGTGAGAGAGAAAAGTTCTTCTCTGAAACATTCAGGAGTGTGACTGGAAAACAACGAGGCCAATTGAACCTATTAAACCATTTTGTATTCTGTAAAAAGTCCATTAAGATTTTCTCTGCTGCGCTGACACTGTTATATTTACATGAATAAGAGTGGAAACAATATCCACAGAGCCTGACCGACTTATCAATCAGGTGATAGAGATCGACAAATATGAGCCTTACCGACATATCTGTGTATCTGCGTTTCTATTTGCTGATATGGAAACTTTGATCTCACCCTCTCTCTCTCTTTTTAAATTAAAGTATATGTCGGTATTGGCATCAGTCCTCAAAATCCATATCAGTCAGGCTCTTCTCAGCACAAAATACATCCTCCACAACAAGCTGACAGGAAACAACTGACAAATATACAATAATCATTTCACTATTTAATTCACGAAACCTTCATTCCACTGGCAGATGAAGAAATGAATAAAACACTCACTTTGCTGGTGGAAGCCTTGTAGGTGGTCTTCAGTTTCTGAGACAGCTGACTCGTGCTGTGACTCGCTGAGAGTTAATGTCAGAGAAATCACAATTAATAAAAGAAAGAGCTGCAGTCACATGATACAAGCACAGTTTAAAATGATCCTCTTGAGATGAAGACCCAGAGGAACGTGGAGGTGCTGCTCACTTTTTGTTTTCAGTGCTCCTTTGGCTAAATCCGCCCCCTCGAAGGTCTGTCCGTCCGGAGCCAGTCGGTCGTTCAGCGTCTCGATTTCTCTGCGTACTGAGGATTGAACAGGTCACAGGTCAAAAGAGACTGACTAGACATCAGAAGCCTCAGGCTGCACATTGGTAACCTAGTGCTTATTATTTTTATTTTATTAAAAACCAAACCGATTCTGTCATAACTCACACTCCAGGTTTTCTATGTAGAGGTTTTCAAACTCTCTCTCGATCTGGCTGAACAGGTCCAGCAGATTGCTCCTCAGAGACAGGGGCAGTTTGGAGTCCTGCAAGGAGACAACACGGAGAAGGGTAAACAACGTGGATCACCACCGAGGAGGTGAGAGGCCGATCAGTGTCTCAGCTCAAACTCTGAGAAGAGGTCTGGGGGAAGTGCACAGGTGTTTCAGGCTCCAGCCACACTTTAGATACGCCTGCTGTCCACACTACTCCGGAGAGACACACACGTTTGGAAAAGCTGCTAAACCTGTTTTGGTTTCAAACGTCCGGGGCTACGTTTTTCATCTGGACGGGCGGAAACAAAGATGTTTGGAAACAGAGATGTTCCCTCACAACCACTTTGATTCTCCAGGCTCCCATCACTTGAGTCTCTTAGAAGAAAACCTCAGCTTCCAGTGTGGAACACAACATGGAGGATCAAGTGTTACTGACCCTGTTGTCTTTTCTAGCAGCTGTTGTGTAGTTAAACTCTGGATTTTTACAATGCTACAACTGTTTACATGTGGAGGACACAAGGACTCTAGAAGAGCTGAGACGTGCGGGTCATGTGGGCAGGGTGGGGGGGCTCTAACCAGAGCAGGCCAGGGCTTAGTATGGACGAGGATTAAAGGTCCTATAAGCCAAAGAGCTTGTGTGGACAGAGAGTCGTAGCAGTAGCATGGCTGAAGCTTTAGTTAGAGGCTGACTGTGTCTTTTTAACCCTCATTTGACCAGGAGGACACGGGGAGGCGTGGCAGAGACAACACAACATGTCAGGGTTACAAAATTAAACAAATAAAAACACATCAAAACAGACAGAGGACAATTAAACAAAGTGGAGATTGTTGAGAGCAGATTCAGTAGATTGAGGAACTGGAGTCGCATTTGAACTCATAAGTGAGACAGTTTATTATCAGAGCTTCCAATTATCCTTGAGACAAAATTATTAAAGTGGAAACAGTTCTGGAGGAAACTTGAACGCTGTGAAGCAAACTGCCGCCTCTGAGTGAAGCGACCGCTGGGACACAGCTTCTGATTCAGGTGAAATCCTGACCACACAACACATTTATTAAATACCAATCAAACCTAATCTATACCAAGCTAAATGAGCTAGCTCTAAAAACTATAAGGGGGGGGGGGGGGACAATTATGTCTCAAACACGGGGACCCAACACCTTAAACTCACCTCCATTCTCATGAAAGACTCCAGATTATCAGGGGACTGGAACCAAAGAGGACCAGAGTGGAAAGAGATAGTCACGAGAAAAGGATAAAACTGTTTGTGCAGCGTTCAGATAGAAATCCAGCTCCTGTCACAGTGACTCTGTGTTGATTTATTTATTTATTTTAAATGCAGCGTCGACACAGGAAACAGGAGCGAGTTATACTTGATGCTATGACAGAGCACATACGTGTTGGAGGCTTCTACAGAAACACTACTTCCTGTCAATCTGACACATGAACAAATACCAAATGAACTTCAAAATAAGAATTATCTGTACATAGACATGTGCTAATTAATTAATAAAACATCTATGGATCCCTCACTCTTTATAAATGTCATCAACAGGCCCACTCGCTCGCTGTGAGTCTCGGGGCCGGACAAACTCCAGAGAAGGTCCAGAGTTTCTCCAGAGTTCAGTACAGGTCTGGAAGCAGTTTCGTGTCGCCACTTCTAAATTCAGCGTTTATTTTTATTATCATTATTTTCAGATAATTGGCTGCAGGTAACCGAGTTCATCCAACATCCCTGAAGTATTTCAGTTATTTTTTAGCCAATGCAATTTAGAAATCCACCTGAGTGAAGTGAAATACTGAAACCTGCTCTGAATGCATCGCTTTTAACCACGGTGTAAAACTGTGGCACGGTTAAACCAGCAACAATAAACAAAACATTGTGAGCCTGACAAACAGCTGCATTAAACTGAGGCTTAGACCTGGAGTTCTTATGGAGCTGACAGCAGGACAGCTAATGATGAACAGGAGCAGCAGCTGGAATTACAGGCTGCTGGTTTTAGAGATTGTTACTTAGACCCTTGATAATATAAATGTAGGGAAGCCGAGGAGCTTCTGAAACATGTTTTATCTTATTTGGTGAAATCCTCTTCATGCCCCGATAGCCGTCGATATGTGAAGTTGTCTTAAAAGAAAAAGAACCTGTCAGGATCGGACTAAAAACACGACCGATCATTTTCATTTTTCTTGCCAGCTTTTCCTGTTTTAATAACTTTCTGAGCACTTTCTTTGCTCTGAGTCTGAATGAGGAGGATGGTCCTCACCTGTCCCTCCAGCATGTCTCTCTGCAGGCCGGACCTCTCCTGCTCCGTGCTGTTGGTCCTGCGGATGGACAGACTGTGGGACTTCCTCTTCTGCTTGGCCTGGCGGGCGGCGGCGCTGGTCCCACTCTCCACCGGCATCCCTCCTTCCTGTCCGGGTGGGACCCCCGTCTGAAAGAGGGAGGGCCACAGGACAGAGGGTCACCAGATTCAGAATCAGAATCCTTTTATTTGCCAAGTATATTCACACATACAGGAAATTGCCTTGATGTGGTTGGTGCACTGTACATAAAACAATTGGAAATAAAATAATATATATATAGTTAGAAACAATAAGTTATGGTCACGTGAGGTGCTAAGGTGCAGTGATTGGTTTCGGGGTCAAGAGGGCAACTGGGAGGCCTCAACTCAAAATCTATATATTTATTTACTTTCTTTACTATGTAGCAATGTAGTTGAATATGACATACAAATATGAAACGTGTCTATAAATGCTTCAAAAAAAGGAACCAAAGACCTGTTTACCCACAGCAAAGATTCCCATTGAGAGACTGGGACCAGTGGAATCTTGGTACTTGTGAGTCAGCGATTAATTTACAATTCATATCATTTGGTTCACATAATCAATATCTGTCCGGGTCGGTTGTTCCCGCAGCTCTCAGGCTCTTTGCCCGGAGATGACTCGGACGTTGATGTTGTGGGTCAGTGTTGTCGCAGCTGTTGTGTTTGTGGAACATGTAAATACAGCAGGTGTGTTGCAGCCTCTCAGGAATAAAGACGTTAGTGCTTCGTTCATCCTCCTGTTGACACCGGGAGGAGCCGGGAATCGAACCCGTCACACCTTCATGGCGCAGGCGGAGGACCACACGAAGTCCACTCAGCACCTGAACCTGAGGGAGGAGACGATGCTCCGCCACAGCTTAGCCCAGCTAGCCGTTAGCTGCTAACAGGCTAACGGCGGATAACAACCCACCCGCGCGTGGACTCCACTCACCGGAACAGCCTGCCTGTACACGGTTCGATTCCCGGTGGTTTCTGGAGGTGTCGGCCCTTCCTCACATGTTCCGTGGTTGGGGAGACGAACCAGTTTCCTCCAGACTCCGTGTGGACGAGCCCCGCTACGAGAAGCAGGTCACGACGCTACTTCCGGCTCCTTCGCAATAAAAGCCGAGCTCAGCTTTTTTTTTTTATCTGCGTCGCCACGAACCAGAACGCATCACATTCTTGGTTTCTCGATTATCATCAAAATTTACTTTGAGACGTTTTAAATATATAAAGAGTGTTTAAATCAGAATTAATTTAATCAACTAAAAGGTGAAGTCTGTGAGATTTAGCTGAAAGGATAGTTTGGCCGATATTGAATATGAAATAATCTAAATTGTACCAATTTTTTTCTTAACCCGAGAATGGGTCATTTATATTTAAAGATTCAGTGTGTAGAATGTAGTGACATCTAGTGGTGAAGTGTCGTGTTGCAGCTGAACACCCCTCACCCCACTCTCCCCTTCCTAACACAATATAGAACCTGTGGAAACCTGTGGAAACCTGCAGTCGTCAGTATAACGTATATGAATTTGATGAAAAGTCAGACAACAGCATCTGTTCAGGTGAACATTTATTGGGCTCCCATGTTCTTTAGCACTTGTAAAGGAAGCATCACTTTATCTGAAGCAAACCCAGCATTTTCCAGAGCCACATACAAACTTCATGGCACGAAATCGGACTTGAACTCGCTATTGCAAAGAAAAACAAATTTGAAATAACTGAATATTTAAGATAGGTACTGTCAATCAGGATCAGATCATGGCAACTGCATCATCTGAATGCATTGTTTTGGAGCCTCTCTCTGAGTTTATGTCCGTATGGTTAATTAACTTAGAGGTGACAAACAAATACACAATATTATTTTAAGTTACTTATCACCTCAATGGGTTGGTACACATCCTCATCAGCTTTACCTTTCACTGAAGACCAGTTTCCTTTGTTTTAAAGTAAATATATTTCAGGTTCTCTTTACCTCAGGGGAAATGGATATAGAATGACAGACATAAATACTATGTTCCCACAGAAGCCTCTCCTTGACCAAAGAGTGACAAGGTCTTTATCAGTCCAGAAAAACACAGATTTATCTGCGGTCGTTGGTGCCGGACTTCCTCTTGCCGGCCAGCAGGTGCTTGGGTTTGAGGTCGAACACGTGTCTGTCGGCCTCTCCTTTCTTGCCCATGCGGTTCATGTCCTTCTGGGAGTGCTTCATCATTTTCTTTGCCTTCCTTGCCATCTGAGGAATAAACAAACAAAGATATTCAGAGATGAGTTTGTGCAAAACAACTATATTTTCCAGATACAAGAAAAAAACCCTAGACGACACTTTCAACCTGCAGCAGAGTTTAAATACAATTTGATTGAAGACACATTCACATACCTTCGGGTCTCTGACACCGGACTGGTCTCGAGGTGGACGGGAGGCGCTCTGGCTGCGGGTCTTGGAGAGGGGAGTGACTGAAGTTTCACGCTTACGTTTCTGAGTGACACTGCGGGACCGTCGGGCCTGTTGCACATAGTGACTCTGAAACAAAAAGGAATGAATCAGGGTTAAGAAACAAAAGACTGAATTGAAGAGCCTTGGTGGAGGCGTGAGTTCGGAGTGCGCCTATCTGAAATCTAACGCTTGGTGACTTAACCACATTCCAGATGTCAAGATATCTTGAGCTATTCTGAAGTTTTGATCCAAGGTCAAATAAAGGTAACAGAAGATTATAAAAATCTTTAAAACATCAAAAACTCAAAATTCTTAATGTTTGTCTCAAATGCTATATATTCCCCAATGACTATATAAACCTTAGACAGACTAAAAACGGTAATATCATATTTCCATATGAAATTAGGATTATTTTAAAGTCAAAATGTCCGAAGAGGTTCTGATATGAAGGAAGAACTTACTCCTTCCTTGTTGCTCATGTCCAGACCGAGGTCACCCATCTCCTTCTCCAGCTTTGCTCTTTCAACCTGTAAACACACAAACACATCTTCAGCACATGTTGATCTGATGGAACCTTCTTCTCCAGCTGCACACGAGCTCCTACAAGCTGCAGACTTTATTCTTTCAAATATTTCTAAAAGCCGACGCTGTCCTTGGGAGCCTGGACTAAATTCTATTAAGTTTTCAGAAAACTTCGGGACTCCAGGCTGCAAACTATTGTTTCACATATCCAGCTTTTCCTTATTTTAACACAGCATGCTGTCTGCCTGAATTGTTTTTTTAATATCTCAAGTCAATTTCCAGATTAGTCATTTAAACAAAGTTGTAAGGTCCACGAGTTGAAACAAATCCCCCCCCTCTCACCTTGGTGGCGGTCCTAGGCATGCGTGGCCCGTGCACATCCTTCTCCTTTGACCCCACGACCATGAGGTGCTTCTTCTCGCGGATCTGTTTGGCCAGAACACGGATCTCCTGCATCTCCTCGTCCTCGCTCTCCTCGTCAGAGTCGTACTCTCCGGCTCGCTCCTTCAGCTCCTCCTCCTTCTCCAGCTCCTCCAGTTTCTGTTAGGGAAATTTATAAAAGTGGACTTTAGAGGACAGACTTTATTTAGTCTCTACAAACCACTGCATGTTGTGCTGATTAGAATCTACCACCAGAGAAACGAACACTGAACTCCACAGCGTGCAGCGACTCACCTTCATGATGTCAGGATCGATGTAATCTGCGATGTTGTGGCCCTGCCAGACCTCAGGGATCTTGTCCTGCTTCTCATCCTCGTTCATCAGATCCCAGTATTCTTAAAACACAAAGAAAACATCCACATTGCAGAAGTAAGAATTTACTTCTGACAAATTCACAGCAGCTGCAGGAGTATGGAAATAAAAACACTTCTTACTCTGCAAGTCCAGGACGTAGTCATCGCCTTGCTCCATCTCCAGATCTCTCTCCTGTGACATGAAAGAAGGGATTGTTTATTAAACGTTAAACTGACAGGAGGGAACTAGAACGTCTAGTTTAGGAAAGTTATACACAGAACAACCACTCAAATTGTACTTATATTAAGTACTTGACTATATTTAACTGTTTTCCCTTTTGACCATGTGCCTAAAGTCACCAGAACTCATACCAGTTTGCGTTTGGGCCCATCCACCTCCATCGCCTTCTTGCGCATCAAGGCTCCCTCTGGGATGAAGGGAGGCCTCGCCTGGAGAGGACAAAAGAAAAAATATACAATCAAATTGAATAAATATCAAGGAACATGAAAGAAAGATTCTAGTAAATTTATACTCGTATAATTCAATGTGCCAAACTGGTACCTTCTCGTCTCTCTTGGCAGGCATGGCCAGGTGGAGCCGGTTGAGAACATCGTGGACCTTCTTTCCCTTCATCTTGGTGTCCACACGATGGGCAAGGAGCCGGTCGCAGGCCTGAGTCACATGACATGAATCAATATTATATATTTACAATACCTCATTAAAACAAAAGCAAGCTCAACGCTCTCTGACTCTCACCTCGTTTTTAACCGCCATGACTCCCTCCTCGGTCAGGGTGCTGGTCTCGATCACAGGGATCTCATCGGCAGTGAGGTCCGCGAAGATTTTCTGACAACAGCAAAACGCAAACAGTCAAAAACGAAGCCTCGACATGAAAACACCTTTTCGACATTCCAATAATAGCTCACCCCTGTCCATTTAAATTAGATTTAGCCTTAGATTAGTCTGTCATTCATTAACATCACAAGATGCTGAGACTTTGAAACACTCACCTGGTTCTCCTCAGAAATCTCACTGATCTTCATCACATCACATTTGTTGGCGACGACGATGAGAGGCTGCAGGGGAGGAGACACCAGCGTTACTTCAACCACTCTAACATCATCACTGTGGAATCGACCGGTGGGTTTTATCAACCCTCGAAGTGACCTGACAAATACGCAGAACATGTTCTACTTTCTCCCCGAGGCATTTAAAGTGAGGGATCTCCTTTCACCCATTAAGCCCTGAGGCAACACATGTGTGTCTGTACCTTTTAATACCTGGTGCAACGTTTGGGTGCTTCTCCCTTTAGTGACAGATGACACGTCTTATCCCAGATGTCATTGCTTTTCAAGACATGTGACAGATTTTTTATCGTGAGTCACTGAATTACCTCTTGGAAAGGCATCATGGGAAGTGTAGTTTGCACGCTTAGCCTTCAATAAAGTGGCGTTACATACAATAGCTAACAGTAAGCAAGGAGGGAGTTTGAAGCAGATTACAGCAGAGTTGCATTGATGATAATATTAATAGAGAAGATTCAGAGCCAGACGATGTTCCTGTCAACCAGGACTGAGGAGGGGGGGGGTCTAAGAAATAAAGGTTTGGTAAACATTGGTTATTCCACCAGCTCTTCAGAAACCCCTCTGGTTTCAGGTGGTCGTCACGTAGGTTTATATTCTGCGCCTCAGGTCCTAATGGGTTTATGACTCATGCAACTTTTGCAGCCCCCCTGTGATTCCTGCTTGTATCTCTGAGGCGGCCACTTCCCGCTGTGCAGATGTAAAATCGTATCATCCACTGACCTTGTTGGCGAACAGGGGTCGGATGTTGTTGAAAAGCTCCAGCTGCTCCTGCAGGGTGTGACCGCACTGCTCGGAGACGTCCATGACGTAGAGAACCGCCGCCCGCAGGTGAGCCAGAGCCGTGATGGCCTGCATCTCAATGGTGTTCCTGTCCTCCAGGGGGTGGTCCAGGATGCCAGGGGTGTCCACCACCTGAAGACCACAACCAGGGTGGGAGAGTTAGGAAAATGGACGGCACACTTCTGCATAGTAAGGCAACAGACTATATTTTTAACTAACAGATTTTCAAATTAGAGGCACAGGTTGGTGGATCTGTTTTTAATCCATAAATTAGACAATCTGTCAACAGCCATAATAAACAAATTGCCATGTCTATAGCAATGAACAGTCCTTTAAATGAGGCTGTCAAATATATATGACCAGATATGAAATAAAAAGAAAAGGTGGGTTTAGGTGTAAGATGGTGAAGTGGAGATTTGTGACTCATTTGACAAACTGTTTGTGTAGTGAATGTTGTGTAAGGTTTACCTGCCAGCGGAGGTATCTGTAATCCATGTGACCCACAAACAGAGACTTGGTGGTGAAAGCGTACGGCTGGACGTCAACATCAGCTCTGGTCACCTGAGCAAAAACAGACAATTCATACCATTTAATAAAACGGGAGAACGTGGCTCTGATTCTGAAGACACTACTATGATCTATCCTGAAATCAGATCGCTTGAAAATGAATTTCCCTCAAGATCTTGCAGAATTAACTCATTCAATAAACAAACGCTTGTGAAAGGCATCAAGCACCCACTGCACACAATGACACACGTCTTATAAACAACTGTGACACACAATCGGTACACTGGAAGGTGATTCTGACCTTGTTGATGAAACTGGACTTGCCTACGTTGGGGTAGCCGCACAGGAGCAGGGTCCTGGTGTTGGGGTCGATGGTCGGCAGACGGGACAGATGCTGACGCACTGTTGGAGATTAACATCGGGTTAGGGTTCGTTTTTCATTCTTTAAATATTACAAACAGATAAAAGTATCACAGCAGGATTATAACAACATCTGAGCTGAACAGCTTGAATCGATATCTGAGGATCAGTCCGTCGGCTGCGTCACAACCAGGAATGTGGAGCATCGGGTTACGTTATACTTCAGAAACTGTTTCACGATACAAAGAACAGGTTCTCCTCTCTGCTTATTCCAAATAAAAGGCTTGTTTTTTCATTTACTCCTTGAAATCGCAGACTTCAATGTGTCCCTAATACTCTATCGTAGAAAGCAGCTCATCTTACATTATTGTTCCAGGACAGTAAAATTAAAATAAAACAAAACAAAGGCGGTCTTACCCTGCTCCAGATACTCCAGACTTGACTTCTGCCTTTTCAGGATGGTGCACATACGACCCAGAGCCGCTCTCTTCAGCTGCTTACACCGATACAGAGAATCTCCATATTTCATCAGACGCACATAGTCTTTGGAAACACTGCAGGGTTGGAAAAAAACAACAATTGGTAATATCTAGATTGTGTTTTGTGTACATGTGTCTGTATTAAGGAACCTTAAGACACCTGAATAAGAATAAAGTGGCTTTTCCTATTCAGGCTGTTGGACGAGCCAGTTAATTAGTGCAGCTTGGTGCATTTCAATTTATGATTTTGTGCGATGCCACAAACATTTTACCCAAACTCACTTGTCAATCAGGTTCTTGGCGATGTTGATCTGCCCCAGGGCCAGTTTGTAATGGTCTTTGTCGTACAACACATTCATGAGATCAGCATAGAATGGATGGATGTCCTGAAGGAGGAAGAACAGGTGAGAATGAACCGTTACTGACGTCAAACAAACAGAGTTCTTCTACAGAAGTTGAACCGTCAGGAAAAAAAGTTTGGGTTATTCAAAAGTATTGCAGAGAAGTACTTTGACTTACGTCGAGCTTGGGGAAGTCGGTGAGGATCTGCGAGAGGCGGTCGTGGCAGGTCTGCTGAGTGAACTTCACTTTCCTCATGTAGAAGTGTCGGATGCGGTGGATCTGGTAATGCTTGTGTACCACCGTGGGCGTCTTCCTTTGGGTTTTGGATAAAGTGATGTCGATGAAATCCTGCAGGGGGGGCAGAGTATACAGGTCAGGGTTTCAGCAGGGCAACAAAGAGTTAACTTTATAGAAGAAAACCTATTTTAAACAACTATTTTACAGCAGAGCACCGGATTCAATATTTCTTTTAAACATACAAAGGGCTTGTGCATCCTCAAATGATTGTCCTGAGACGTATTTGTAATTTTGCAAAAATCTAATCCCAGTGAACACTGCAAAACTCCATTAACACATCTGACAGATATATGTGAAATGACTTGAACGCAAGTACAATCGCCCTGTGACAACGTTTTGGTCAATAACCAAACAATGTTTTCTTAATGTTTCGTAATAGCAGTAAATTAAGATGAAAGCTTGTTTTATCCAGAACTGTTTTTGACTTATCGTTCAATGATTGCAACGTGTGAAGGACATGTGTATGACATGGTTTTACACAACAACAAAAACCACAAGTTAACGGCACCAAAGTGCATTTGGCCTTTTCCCCGTTATATTTTCCCAACATGTAAAGTTACACTGGTCTGATCAAACCAGTTCACAGTTTAAGAAGGACACCAGACAGACTGGTGAGGAGGGCCGGTCCTGGGACGCCCCCTTGACCCGGAGGACGATGATGATGACAGAGAAGCGGTCTTCTCTGATGGACAACCAGTGCCCCCCCCCCGCTGGACACCACCACAGCACTGGGCAGCTCCTTCAGCCACACACTGATCCACCAGCAGCTGTAACACTGCACCAGCAGCTCTGCTCTTTAACTGGTTCCACTCTCTTCACTGGGCAGCACATTAGTTCACGTGTGATCCGGTTACTGGACTCGTTCCCACACTGCACCTCTTCCTAATGGTTTTTACCCTGTAGTATTATTATCCTCACTTACTTGTTATTACTTACTGATATCTATATTTGACTCTTATTGCTATAATATTTAAATGATCTTCTCTTATCTTATGTTATCCCAGGTGAAGCAGGCGAACGTGTCTGACCGGAAACCAGCTGCTGTCTTATTTTACACCAGCACAACACGTGTTTCTCCCCCGCGCTGAATCCCACCGCGTTCCTCTAGTTTCCATCTTTCACCTTCTCTCAATGACGACGCGGAAAGAAAGAGGAGTTTCAAAAGTCACCGGACTCGAAGCCGGACTCACCTTAGCGGTGGGAACCACCATAATCTTCTTGAAATTGTACTGTGCCATTTTGTCGCGACACGTTGGAGTCCGCTGACCGCACTGGGAAAGGAACGCTCGAGGTACTTCCGCTCCAGCCGGAAGAGACGCTTCTTCTTCTTCTTTTGGTTTAATGGTGGTTTGCGCATTACCGCCACCTTCAGGATTAGGGTGTGGATGAAGTGTATACAAATATTAAATTATCCTCGTGTAAATGTAAAAACAAAACAAATATAAGGACTACAATAAAACGTAAAAATAAATGTCCCCTTTTGTGTATTTTTGCACGTAGGTTTTACTTGTTTATTAATTGTGAAACATTTGACAGCTCTGGTTCTCAAACAGTGTTGGAAATAAAATGAAATGAAATCATTGTTTTGCAGCAGAACTGATCACAGCTCTGAGTCGTGCAGTTCCAGTGAAGTAGATTCGTTCAGATCTCATCTCCGTCATGTTCCTTCTTTCTCTCTTTTCTTTTATAGTCACTCTTATTATCTCTTGTCTTTACTGTATCTTTTTCAGTGATTTTTTTTTTAACGTTTATTCAGATGTAAGAAAGAATAGTGGATTTCCGTCACAACAACTGACGTCACAGAGTAAACAAAATAAACAAACAAACAAGCGACAAACACAGTGAAGAAAAAACACTCTGCTCCATGTTAATTGTTATTCGCGGGGATCTAAAAGGGGCAATCAGCGGGCGCAGACTTATTCGGGCCACGCCCATCAACCCCTGATCACGAGTACGTCCGCGTGCGCCCACTGCGAGTCTCGACCAATCAGGAGGCCCGCTGAGAGCGCGGAGGGGAGGGGGGCGGGGGCTCAAGTCCTGTATGACAGCTCCGTTCTCAGTGCTGCACCAGAGAGAGGAAGAACACGAAGAGGTCTCACTCCGCTCGCCTGTCAGTCTGGACATTTTCCACCTGTAGAAAAGGCTCTGTGCCCATAGAGAGTGTTGATCATCTGTCCGTCTGTGATGGTTGAACATGGATTTAATGGTTCATATTTAGACTCTATCTTTATCTATAATTTTAGTTTGTATCCTCCATGACACTTTTATTTTGACGCCCATACCGTCCGGTCCCCATACATGAGCAACACACAACAACACAGTTATTAGGTCATGTATGATGAGTGAGGTGTTTTTCCAAGAAGCCCAGTGGCTCCTGTGAATCAATAACTGGTGTATAAACAGTGTGCGTGGATTACTGGACTGGTCGACCGGCCACACAATCCTTAAAAAAACAACACAACCACAGCAAGATGCCAAAAAGGCAAAGAAAGACCATGGAGACGGATGCAAAATGACAACTGAATGAATACAAATACTCACAAAATAACTACAGGGATGGATACAAATAGACAAAATTACATGAAAGCATGAAAAGAAGTAACAAAATGACAAAAGACACAAAATGATTACATAATGTCAACAGAGACAGATACAAAACGACACCAAAACACAAAAGGACTACAACGACAGACATAAGGATCACTAACACACAAGCTGACACAATAGTACATGTTACTAGTATTTCATCCTCCGTTTCTTTTGCCGACAGATATATTCTGTATTATAATTGATTGGACACTAAGAGACTATAATAAAACATTTATTTTGACTTACTTGAGTAGCGAAATTTATAAAGTGAAAAATAAAATAAAAATGGATTAAGATTTGATATGTAATCTTGGCCCTTTTATATTATTTTCTTCATTGCACATATTATTACTGTTCTTATGTTGATATATATAAACATTTATTTAATGTTTTACTTTAAAAAGTCTAAAAGCAAGGTTTTTGTGTAACAGAAGGCAAAGTAAGACCAACGAACACACCAAGGCAATTTCCTGTATGTGCAATCATACTTGGCAATACAAATTATTCTGATTCTGATTCATGTACAGGACTGTATATATATATATATATATATATATATATATATATATGACAAAAACAGCACTTGAGTCATGTTCAGGGTTCTCTGCATCAAATCAAATCAAATCGAAGTTTATTGTCACATGCACCGATGACAGCGACATCGGAGCAGTGAAATTCTTATGACATGGCAGCGGCTTCTGTCCCCTTCAACCACTGATGTTATTATGTTTTAAAACAGTCGAGTCCTTCATTGTTTCTCTTTGTTTCATTTGAATTGTCCCTCTCCCCACTGTTTTGTTATCACCATCGTTGTGAAAGGTGCCTCAGAGTGATTCATCCCTACGGCGGTGACGATCTTCGCGCTGCACTCGAAAGGGAAAGGAAACAGCTACTTCTCCATTCCTGGCGTCGTCCGTCGCGCTAACGAGTGTCTGAACCTTCCCGGCGAGCAGCGGCTTCTCTCCGGCTTCACACAGGGATCCTCGCCCGGCTCTTCGGACTCCCTCTCCCGCAGAGCACCGCTGTCCACCGCGAGCATTTCGCTGTGAAAACCCCAGGCGCCAGATTTATCGAGCCCGACTGCACGAAGTTGATAGGCAAGCTAGCTAGCTCGCCACCTAGCTACGTCTCAGCTAGCTTGCAGTGCTGGTCGGGGGGGGAGCAGCTTTTATTCTTTCTTTTGTTTTGTTTTTTTTCTTTGTAAAGTCATTGTTTGGGAGGGGGCGTCGCTTTTGCATCGTCCTACGACCCGCCGTGGCTGTTCCACCCGGGATTCTGACCTGTATTTGCGGTGTGGCACAGAGCGGTAAGCCGGTTGGTTGACGCTAGCGTGCTTGATTTAGCCTGCTAGCTAATACCCTGCGTATTTAGCCTGGAAGCCAGTTCAAGGCCTCAGCCCGGCGCCACCAGCAGCTGCCACCGCCGCCAAAGTGTTAGCGTCGCCCCGCTGTGAGAAGTGACAGGTGAGTCCGCACCAGACACCCGGCTATGCGCCGTCACAACACCGCTCTGTGGAACTAGCTTCACTTAGCTTCACTTAGCTCGCCTGCTAACTTGATATTACTCCGTCTGGAAAGGTTGAGGGGGGGCGGGGGGTAGTTGGGGGAATCCGCGAAATCACGCCGGAGGTCGCCATCTTTCACTGGATGCTTCTGCACGCAGCCCAATGAGACGCGGCTGCTACTTTCCAGACCCATATCAACTTTATACGGTGTCATCGCGGTGTGTTTCGCAGCCTCCATTTTATAGCTCCTTTATTACCGTCCTCCGGGCTGCACTTCGCTCGCAGGAAGCCCGCACGCGGCCCTTGGCATTGGGCATGGCATGTGTGAGCTGCAGCCTGGCTCGGCGGTGGCAGCTCCTGAAGGCGCCTGCATTGCGTCTTTAGTTGTAGTTGCAGCGTGTGAGTGGGGAAGTGGACCCAAACACGGGGCTGGAGCAGGTCTGGATGGAGATAAACACTGGTTCACCCCCCCCCCCCCACCCCCACAGGGACATGCAAGATGCCTGGTGACCATCCTCCACCAGCGGAGACTAGTCACCAGAAATAGCCTCGTTGGCCCACTGATGCATTTGTCACCAGAGGGGTTCACTCTCGGGGTTGTTTCTGAACCGGTTTGCGTTGTGAATCCCCTCTTGTGATGATGCAGGGTGGAGAGATGGCGTGTGTCTCGGGCCAGGCCTCGTCGAGATGTTATGATTCAGTGGATCTGTAGTGGATATGTGCCCACACTGACCGGGTTCAGCCTTTCTATGGGATGTGCCGGGTCACACCGCATTGCAAACCTTGTCGGGAGTTGTGTGATGCTCCACAATCTTTACAAACGCCACTGTATTCTTTATACACGTACTGTGCTGTAAGGTAGATTATTTTTCCTCACACCAACAGCTTAGAATAGCTGTGTATTTGAGCGTGACTAATATCAATAATTTAGATTTAATCCCACCAGTGAGGATTGTAACATACTCTGCACATGTGTTGGAGCTCATTAATATCATCCAGTTCTCTGCATGAACAACTTTGATGTGAGGATATTCACCTGCTCAGTTTAATTCACCAGAATCACACCACAGTAGATGAACACACAAACGTTTCAGTGAAATGGCGATTGCCAAACCTGTACTCAGATGTGTATCAGCATCACGCACAGTTTGTGTGTGTGTGTTGTGTGTATCCCAGCTGCAGTTGACGAGACCAAAGCTCTGTTAGACAATCACAGCAAACTGTCCCTGAGGTATTAGTTGTGTTTACATTAGGTGCGCTTTATTTACACTGACGGCATGTTGATTTGACTCTTAATCTAATTTAGTTTATAATAAACTGAAGATGCTGTTTGTGTACATGTCATATTTTGGATGTGTTCATATTCATGGTTGCTCACTTTACACCGAGCGCATCTGCACTTAATAAAGCAGATGTTGACCATGCACAAGTTTATGAAAGTTACTGTAAACTGTCCAGTTTTAAGCATCACTTTTCAGAGAATCTTGTTTAGATTCAAACTGGAATTAGTTTCATAAAAAATCCTGAACCGCAAATATTAGAAATCAACCAGTGGAGATTCCCAGTCTTTTTAGTGGCTTTGTGGGGGCTCCCACTGGCCTGGCCTGCACAATTGTTGGGGAAACACTGGACACACAAAGTGTTATGATTTGCTGCACTGGATGTAAACAGACCGTGTTTGTTGACAAGAAAACTCCACCAGGCTCCTTTTCAAGGGATATTACGTCCGCCTGGGAGGTAGTGTTTACACCCCTGTCGGTTGGGTTGTTTGTTTATCAGCAGGATTACACAAAAACCAGTGTGCAGATTAAACGTTTATGTTTTGAAGCAATAATTCACCTTCAGACTCAGAATCAGGTTTATTGGTCAAGTAAGTTTTCACAAACAGGGAATTTGACTCTGTAAAGTGGCTCACAGGTGCTTACACAGAATACACATCACAAAAACAAACATAACAAAACAAAACAATACAACTCTAACCCCCCAACAAAGCAACAGCAAAACTGTTTTGTTTTTAAATAAATAGCTGTTGGCTGTTGCTCATTGGCTCTGACAGTTGTATATAGATTCATGTGACACACAAATAAAGTTGTAATGGACTAAATGCCCGTCTGGAATCGGCTGTTAGTTTGACCTGTGGTGATGCTGGTTGCAACTTTCTTACTGAAACTGTAAAATGCTTAATGAGCTGTTGCTAGTTCACTCAAAGTTTATTAATATTGACCATGTTGCTTGTCCAAATCGCATCAAATTCGACACTGTACGTCACTGGGCCCTGATCAGTACACATGTGAAGACGAGAAGATGAAGAGTTCTCAAGATGTGTGAGTCACAGACGAGACAGATTGCAGGAATTATAGTAAACTGAATATTTGGTTGATTCTGGGCTTTTTGTTAAAAATAACCAAAGAACCACCATTGAGGATGTCACATTGACCTTAGCATTCCTTTTTTGTCTTATAGACACTGTTGATAAATTGTTAAACTAAAAATTTAAGAATAACCCTAAATGTTATTAACTGTTAGTTGCAGCCAGACAACTTGATTAAATACTTCTCTACAGCCCGGTATTTGCATCATTAACAGTGCCATGGGGTGTGTACAGTTCTGATGGTGAACAGGGTCTAAGTGAACTGTTCAGAGACGTTTATCACACAACAGCTGTTTTGATGACTGAGTAGAATTAAAGAAGAGTTGTTTTTAGCCCCAATAATCACAACTGCATCACACAGACACACACTCATGCTGTGTATGGGAATCAGTATGTGGATCAGAGGTCACCAGCTTACAGCCATGCCATTCTTTTTCTGCTTTGTATGCAAACACAAGGCCTCTGTCAGAGACAGGCACCCGATTGTTGTGCTTGCATTATCGCTGCTTTACAAACAGCCCCATGGGGACAGGAGAGAAGGTGTTGCCAGTGGTGTTTGGACTCGGTGGAGCTTCCTCCTCCTCTCTAGCCTGCGACCGTGTGACGCTGAGGTCAGATGTAGTGGAAGTGATTCATCATTAGGATGTCTGGTGCTGAAACTGCAGCCGTAGAGATGAATTAGTGATGCTGAAAACCTGATCCACGCACCAGAGCTGCAACATGTAGTCTCCATAGGTTCATAAACAGTCTAAGGCCACATCCATACTATTTCATTTGAAAATTCATCAACCATGCTACAGATCAGCTGGCGTCCACACTAGATGTTTTAGAGCTACTCAAACAGAGGGTTGGAAGCGCTGCTGGCCACATTTTAGTGAGAAAACTCTGGGCTGTGTTTAATATTCTGGACCGACAGGTTTTTTTTGTAAACTATCCATTAACACTCACAATCCTTTGCTGATTGGGTCTTTGCAGCCTCGACAAAGCCTTCCTTGATTTGTCAGACTCCTATCGGAAGAAAACCACTGTCATTAGCCTCGGCTACCAGTTTACAACGCAACACGGATAATCAATTACGAGCTTTGCTGACCCTGTTGTCTTTGCTAACTGCTGTTGTGTTTACATGTGGAACACACAAGCTGCTATTCGGACAATCCGTGTTTACTGGAACACACATGCCTCGTAATATTCTTCTTCAGTTGTGTTAATATGGACGGGGATTCAAACTGATACGGAGCCAAAACACTCATGTGGACAAAGTAGTATCTAGTCTAAAGTTTGACTTTTATTTATGTTGATGCATGTTGGTCACCATATATAAGCCATGAGCTCAGCTTTCCTCATTAGAATCTAAATGCATCATTTATTTTTCATGTCGCATAGATATCAGTTGGATTGTGTAATAGATGTGTAATAATTTATTTTCCTGTTCCCTGTTTTAAATTTGTTTTAAACTCTGTAAAACCTGTCTGTCAAGAGATCAGTCCCATACCCCAATGTCCCTCCTCTCTTTCCGTAGCTCACAGCTTTAGTGAGACCGATGTGTTGGCAGCTGTTGACAGTTAAAAAAAAAAAGTCACCAACTGCAAAACTGCATCTGTAAATTACATTAAACCACGAAAAATCCATCACAGGTATTTATCCCTGTGGTGAGAAACTTAGATTAATACCTGCCCGTGTCGCTTTTGTGATTTTAGAATAACAGAGTGATAAACACAAAATATGGATACCTGTGTCAATACATAAGAAGTTAGGATATAACCTAAATGACATAGGGCAACAGATGGTTAATAAAAACATGTCTGAATGAGACTATGAGCAGCTTTTCAATTACACATCTAGAAGATATTCACTACATGGTATTGTTTGCACAAACCAGCAATGAAAACAAGTCCCATTTGTAAGTAAAACAATATTTTGATTGATGGATGTTCTCCAGAGGCGTTTGTGCTATGTTTGAAAGTTCAGCCATCTGTGAGACACTGTTCCCTTTTCCCCGTGCTACAACTGGTATGATGCCACAGTTCTGTGATAAACATGTGCTCTTGAATCTAACTTGTCCGTCCCCTCTGCCCCCCTGTAGCTTACTTGGTGACGCAGAGACTTCTCCCTGAGGAGCCAAGAAGCAGACGGCTCATGACTTCTGACCAGGACACGAAAGTTGTAGCTGAACCACAGGTGCAGCAAGTGCAAGAGGCAAAAGAGAACTCCCATTTGGTGAGTTTTACACAAATCAGACACGTTTTTGTTTTTTTACGCTGAAGGTCCAATAATCTTGATGTATTGACACGAGGATCCAGTCTCATGCATATTGAATTTCAGGAACCGTTGAGGTAGGGGCTGTACTGATTGACATTCTAGTTTTGTCTGTTTTTAAGCTGTCTTGCCACAACTCAAGATTTGATCCACTACCCTATCTCTTAGATAACAATTATTAGCGTTATTATGTTTTAATGATGATATTATGTCCGGACTGGGTGCTTGCAGTCTCCAAGTCACAGCCTGCTTTTGAATAGAGTGGATTTCCCACACTGATTATGTATACTAGAGATGTGAAGGAACAGAGAGGCAGCTCTTGTAACTAAATAAGCATGACCTGTTTTTATTTCTCTCTTTTCATGAGCCTGTAGTGGCCCTATTGATCATAGACGTGACATTTTGTTCCTTGTTGGAGCATGAAAGCCAGGACTTTAAAAACAGAGCAGTGCATCGTGGGTGCAGCAGTGCATCAGTTGATGATTGATTCCCATGGATGGGATGTGTCAACACGACATTACGCACTGTCTACCAAACAAGCTGGAGCTTAAACCGAGGCCTCGTCAAAAAGTGTCTGAAAAACAAGATGTTCGGTTACTATCATCACAGTAAGCCAGGGTGTGGGTGTGGTCCCTCTTTCTTCCTGGTGTTCACTTGGCCCTTTGTCTTGTTATGCTTCTATTTGTTGAATGTGTGTGTGATTTTGTCTTAGTTGCTTTTCCTCACACTTGAGTTGTCATTTTTAAAGTGGTTAATTCTGAGGCTGTAACTGATTATCATACTGTGAGAGCCCTTGTGTTGATGGGGATGTTTAGACATTTAAATTAGTTTAATTTTAATGATTGGCTTATCATTGTTACAAGGGAGAGTGTGTCTGAAACTGCGAAAGGTCACCGTGAGTGTTAATCAGAGTTTTGCCATAACTTAAACCCAAGTCGATAGTTTCATCAATGCAGAGGAAACATCCAGCAGAGTTGCTGTAACTCATGTTTTGGAAACTATTTTTAGACTGGTTGCATTCAGGAGCCGTGTTCCCTCTGAGCCGATGTTTTACTGCTGCGCTTGCCGTCAGTCATCGCCCCACCTTGACCTCAGAGGTGTAAAGCTGTGTAACTGGGTCATTCTAAGCAGTTTTACCATAAAACAAGGTGCAGAGGAAGCGTCTGACGTGTTCTTCCTGAGCAGTTAGATTAAATTAAGCTGCTAATTTTTAAAAGGTTAAAATAATTTTGCTTCAGTGTGGCTTACTTTATTCAGACCTGTTTCGCTGACAGGTCAGGGTTTTACTGAACGTGCATGATTACTGTATGAAGGGATGATTACTTTCTTTGTTGTATGACCTGGCTTCCCCCTTTTTTCTACGTTCGTAGAAGTCCAGGAGAGAAGATGTGTGAACACAGTAGTTTCTTCTTTTCAAAAATGAAATAGAAGAAACTAATTTACTTAGCAGACGTAGTATTACATCGGTAAATACAGTAGATTCGTGCTCTTGCCGATGTCCCACCCGGCATGTTGGGCATTTAGGCATTTCCTAGGCTTGTATAAGTATGTGAACCTCTTTAAGCACAACCTCTGTCATAGGCCGAGTTTTTGTTCCTTTTCAGAGGATCATGTGAGTTTTGCAAAGAATGTCAGGGCTAAATGTGGTGACCATGGTGGGATACTACACCATCTTCAGTAAGACACTGGTAAATCCTGGTTGTGACGCCTAAAGACCCGCCCCCCCATGGATCCCTAGTGCAAAGACAATACAATGAAGGTCGGTGGTGAATTAAAGTGGCTGTCTGAGCCTCCCCAAGGTGTGTTGTGCTGTCAGATCAGTGTTTCCACCACTGTCCTGCTTGTGTGTCTTGGTGGCAGCTTTTCTTGACAGGTTGTGCCACAAGGTTCTTGGTTTGGATTAATAATCTCTTTTTTCTTAAGCAATGTTTTGCACCAGCACTTAAGCTTGTTCAGATTCCAGATCCCTCCCTGTTTTACAGGCTTCACTGCCTTAAATCATTCTTCCTCGGATCAGAGAGCTCGCTTGCTCGTGTTTTTAGAGCAAAACACAACTGCTGCTTCAATATAGAGGAAACCCAGGGAAATGGATTGAGGGAGCGAACCAGTATTTGTCACTAAGCAAACTCAGGGAAGTGTCGTCATGTTTCCCTGGTGGGTTTCAATCAACCTCTTTTAAATAGGAAAGAATGTGGAACTAAGGAAATGGGTAAGAAGTAAGTGGATGGCCTTCAGGCAAAGAAAAAGTTATAAAGCTAAAATAAGAAATGGAAACAGCCCACTGTCTTTTTCCGCTCTCATTTACGCATGCTCGAGATTGGAAAGAAGATTGGCAGCAAAAGGGAAGGGGAAATTCTCGTCCTTGTCGAGTCCAGTGGGGTAATGCCCTAGGCTGTAGGTCTCATTACAAGCCGGGATTAGAGGTGTGATAAGCGGCCTGGGACCCAAGATGCTGCCTCCGGGGTTGAATATGCACAGTTCAGGATGTGAAGGTTCTTGAGCAAAGTCAGTTTCCGTTATTAAAAAGTCATAAAAGGCGCAAGTTCAGTCCAGGTTATCTTTGGAATCGCTCATTTTATGTTTATAGACGATTCACATGCTGCTGCCAGTGGACCTCACGGAGAACAGCAGCCAAAATCATGAACAAGAGGAAATGTATGAAAACTGTAAAATGAACAGTATTGGACATCGGGAACGGGAAGTGACTTTGAAGGTTAAGTTATTTCCTCAGACTTTAGATAAAAGAGCCAATTGATAAGGCTCCAATCTCATTTCTGCAGTATTTAACTTTGGGATAATTAATTAAAATATCACTTCAAAAATAGGACTTGTGAAATTAGAATATAGAGTTTTTAAATAATCCTGGTCATGTGCCATGAGCAAGATAATTCAGGTGAATAGAAATCTAATTCTTTCATCTAAGCAATCGAAATGTAGTTTAGCTCCAAATCAAACTGGTGCCTTAGTAACACAAGCAACGTGGTTCTACCAAACCACACACACACACACAGACAAAATGATACACCATATGCTTTGCACATATGTGTTAGAAACAGACCAGAAATTGAACATGACCTATTTATATCCCTGCATGTAAACTCGCATCAGTTATGGACTAAGACTGGAAAGAGATAATGACTCAAACTGGGATCAGAGTCTCATCGTAAGCCATGTGCCCCAGTTTTTAATAACAGATATTTGTAAACAAATATGTCAATGATCAAAAACTGCCATAAAAATATCATACATAATAATATACTGTATTTTCACTTGGACATTTCCCTGACAATTTAACAGGGGTTGGCAGGAGAGTTCAAGAAACTGCTTTGAGCAATTAACTCGCACATTTGCATTCTCACATACAGCCCCTCCAGATAGTGCTTGTCTGAAAGCGGCTATAGCTGAAATGCTCATATTATATTAAATCAGCTGCGTAGTAACTTGTGCTCAGGATGAAGCATGCTACAGCCGTAGAGATGCATTTTAGTCCTGAATGCTCAGCACTCAGCTAGCCCAGTGTCTCCTGCAGCTCTGTAGCTGTCAGAGAGGGATGATGAGCCTCAGGTGTGCAGAACGATGGATAAATCCAAATTCAGCTGTTTTGCTTTCTCCCCTGAAGGCCTCTGCTCTCCCAGACTTTATATCCGCGGCGGCAAGCTCGCCTTCATCCGAGATGCGCAGCAATAAAACCAGTGCTACACCGGCCGGCATCCGGTGACACTAACAATAACTTGTCTCTGTCCACCGTTCATGATGAATCACATCGTCTCATCTCCTCCCAAAATACACCCTCAATCAGGGAGGCAGCTAACCTTTCCCTCCTTTGTGAGGGAAGGGAACATTTTAAAATTTTGAAAGGTCAAGCGGTGCCCACTACGCTCACATCCGGGGACGTCAGCAGCAGTTTCTATGGCAGCCAGTGGGGCTGGAGTGGGAGTTTTACTTTAGTGCAGGGCTGGATTATTAGCACAGGTGGGGGGGGTGTCTGTCTGGCCAAACGCATCCCAAATTATCTTTTAGTTCAGCGATTGTGAAATACGACCCAGGAATCGCTGTTTGTTTGTTTATAGCCATCTTTGCACCAGGTCAGGCTTACCTCTCTTTCGTCACTCCTTGAATATCTTTCTTTCTTCTTTTGTTTCTATCACTTATTGTTTTTGCAGCTTCTTGAATAAGAACCAGGTTTTCAAAGCCTTTCTTCTAGCAGAATAATCTATTGAAACCAAGGCTCATGAGGGCCCATTTTAATTTGAGTGATGCCTCAGGGTTGATTCAGCGCGTTTGAGCTCAGGTGTGCAACTCGACACCCCCTCCTCAGCTCCAGTATTTCACTGGAGAGTGAGTCACTGCAACAGCGACAAAGCAAAAGCAGAGAATTATGTTTAACGGCAGCAGGAGAGCCAGTCAGCGTTTGCAACGTCAGCCCAGCCCACCGAGGCAACGGAGCCTCAGCAGATATCAGATTTGCTGTACGAACCGAGCCGCTTGGATCTCAGGGGCCAGACAGAGCGTGGCTGTGATTTGACCAGGGGGGGGGGGATTTAAAGAGGTGTGCTGGTGGTGGATGCTTCACTTGAAGGAGCCCGGTTATGGCTTAAGGCATACAATTCTGGTCTGGGGTCTGCCTGTGAAGATACTTTCACTCAGTTCAGAGTGTGAACCATGGATTGGATGCAGTGGAGTCTAATACCACCGAGCGCAGGAAGCGCCTGGCCCGGTTTGCCTCAGGACTTAAATGAAACGCTGGCTCTCACCACGGCTCTGGGTTACAGTCTGTTAGCCTGTGAGACATGCGTTCTCAACTGCTGCTTTGATTCTGTGAGTATGCCCAGCAGGTGGTCAGGGTGAATGGGCCTGGTCCCTGTCAGATTGTACTGGTAACTTAGTTCCTGTCAGATTTTGTTGGACTGAGGAAGCAGAAATATAATTGATCGTGTGATTGTCAGTCAAATGATTTCTCAAGCAAGGGATAAGGTAGTGTAAGTCTTCCCAGTCAGTCTGGATACAATGCGTGTTCCTCAGTCACTTGGAACAGTCCTCAGTTGTGCTCAGTTACCTTATTTACTTACTTACAAAATCTGTTCAAGAGAAGGGAGCATGTTTTATTTTAAACTTCAGTTTTGTTTTCCCGGTGATTGACCTGTCTCCTGGTCTCCTGCATCTTCTGTCCCACATACTCGATGGTTATGTTACATCAGTTCTTACATTGTTGTTTTGTCTTTACTTCAAATTAATTCATATTTTATGTATCTTAATTTTTGTATGAATATGTTGAGTATTTTTGATGTGAAGATATAAACACATCAAATTGCAGGGACGCTACAGCTGTATTTAAAAACTCAATATATTCAAATTAGCAGTTCACATCTCTTTGGATTAATTTAATCCTAATACATACATATTTATATTGAATGGAGACAGTGTGTAAATCATTAATAAGGGAACAAAAGCAAAAAAGGGAAGATGCGTTTGATTCACGACGTGAAAATACTGCTTCTGACTCTGGACGGTAAAAACAAACAGCAAGTAGCACTGGACACAGCTGTAGAATGCATGATTGAAGCAAAACACAATGTTATATATGCAAAATAAAAATTCTGACAAGTCCACAAAGGTCTGGTCCAATGAGTTGATGAGTATTTATCTTCTTTTGCACTGTACCCTCCTTTTTGAAGAACAGGTAAACATTGGCTTGAATTGACATCTGACTAACAACTGTCCTACGTCTCTGGTCTCTTCACAGGAATCCGCCAAGGTTTCAGACCTCAACCCCAATGCGAAGGCATGGGCCAACCACATGTTTAGCCTGGACCCAAGCGGGAGTGCTGACACCACAACTGCTACCCTGCAGCCATGGAAGGAAGGCTGCGATAGTTTGGCTGACCCCGGCCCAGAAGGTCAGCCGATAATTCGGGAAACAAAATGTCATGACCTCATCTATAACAATAGTAAATGCTATGATTTGATTAACGCAGTCAAAGATATTAAATTCTATTAAATTTCAATTTTATTTATATAGTACCAGCAAGGTATATTATCTCAAGGCACTTTACATAGTAATTTCGAGTTAGAAGTGAACAGTGGGATAATTAATTTGTCCTTTTGACTCCAACAATGAACAGAATAGATGAGTCATTTGAAGTTGTGGGGTCAGATGGAGTTGAGCTACTGAAGGGAGTAAAGTAAAAGCAGCCAATCTTCTGCTCATCTGTCAACCTATACCCCAAATTATAAATATATATGTGATACTCTATGAGCAAAATAACAGCAAGGCCCAAACACTAATTTTAGTTTGCCTTTGTCTATTCTTGTCACTTTCTCATCATGCCAAGACACCTCTTTAATCATTCATGCTCAATTTAGTATGAGCTATGAATATTCTGACTGCAGTCGCTGTTCCCTCGGCACAAATGACCATAATCACTCACTCTAATGTGCCCAGCCAAGTACAGCCAGTGCAGAGGCAACCTGGATGTGGTGGCGAAACACAAATTATTGATTAGTCTGCATTTGAGTCTGATTGACGTTCTGGCCTGTTTCGTCTTCTCTGTCTGCGAAGACATTTGTGGAAAATTTATTGCAGAAGTTGGGTGACGTAGCAGAGTCAGGCCATTCATGCAGACGCCTGTTTCCACAGACTCACTGTGACTTTGTGTCATCAGGGAATGAAACTCGGTTGATAGTTTTATTTGTTCCTTTTGAGCAAATAAAGATCTCTCAGTGATGAGGGTGTTTACAGCTCAGCACCAGGACTCATGGATTTAATTCACGACATTCCCTCTAAGTTTTAACCATTGAATTTCTTTTAACATTTTTAGCTGTAAAGAGAATTTGTGATGGAACGTCTCACCTTAATCGTCACTAAGAGAGAAGTAGGCGATCTGCTCATGTACTTAAACTTAAAGAGCAACGAGACCTTTATTTGAAACTGCCTTACGTCACATCCACTCTGCAAGCAACGTTTATCATTTTTCATTGAGACATCTCCCTTTTTTAATTTAGTGTTGGTAGTGTTGCCTGCGTCACCTCCTTCGTTTCCTCTTTTCTTTAATTCACATATGTTCAGTGTGTTGTGCTTTCACTAATTTTGTCAACTCAACAAACTTGGTCCTGTCTTACTATGTCACCACTTACAGATGTTTCACATTAAAACCATTCAAGTGACTTACAAATTGTTATTCTTTACTTTTGCAGTAGACTTTAATTGTGAAACAAATGCAAGAATTATTTAAATTTCAGGGATGAAGGCTTAGCCGTCCAAAAATTCATATTATGGCGATAATATTTTTCATATAAAATTGAGGATTATAACACTACTTGGATTTTTTTCCTTAATTTATCACTGCAGCCAAAGTGTTTTCACCCGACCTTTGTTTGTGCTGAACACACCCTGCCTAGATTACTTTATTAAAATGTATTTTTTATTTGTTTTATTTATGTTGTAGACTAGGAAAGATGTCGTCTTTGTAGACAAAGAAGAAAAAGGGGATGAGCTTGTGATGTCAGTTGTTGAGATAAGCATCAGGCATTAATTATCTAATGTACAGATTTATCTTTCATCTTTAAGCTGCTTTCAGACGTGCACTGGATTCCATACAATCTCTTCTGGCTTTGCTGTATGTGGAAAACGCAAATGTCAGTCAGTTGCTGCACACTTTCTCTGGAGTTTTCCTGATCCTAAGTAGAAACTGCGGATAATGTCCCAGTGAGGCCATGTGAGAGAGTAGAGCAGTGGTCGTGTTGATGGCGTTCCAAACACGGGACAGACCGGAAACCTTTTATCCATCGTTCTATCACCTGCGTGTTCTGTTTCCTGCTGTGTTCTTCATATCTGAAAGAAAATGGAAAATGTTCTCTGGAGTCGATGTCTGATAACGGCTTCAGAAACTGATCTCAAACACGAGGCACTTAAATAATTATTATAATTCTTCTTGTTGATTGTCACAGGCTATGAGGGCAGTGAAGACAAGGCTTACAAGGAGCCACTACTAACCGGCCCAGATGAGCCTCCACCGGTTCCAGTGATGCTGGCTGAGCCGGCCCCCGCGGCCACCGTCACCCTGGAGTGCGCCGAGCCAGCCTATCCAGAATACCCCGAGCCCGGACAGCCTGGGCACACAGGTGGGCTGGTTAGTGACTGGTTGCTTGTAGGAGCAGGCTGTGGGCTGGTCACAGATCAGTATATGGGGGGGGGGGGGGTTGTACAATGTGTTTATTAAAATGTCTGTTACAGTTTAGTCTCTGCAGCGACCAGTAGATTAAGTGTTTGGGCTCTAAAAATGTAACGTAAACCTTTTTTCCTGTTCCTCTACTTCTTCACGTCAGTAGATGTTTCGTTTCTCACTGCCTCTGCTCTTCTCCGCCCACATCCTGCGTTTATTGTCATTCTGTTTTACTCAACCTTACATCTCATTGGTCTTGAACATGTTCTGCTCCCAGGCTCAGAGGTTACCCGTACTGCTCTTTATTTTACGAAGATATTTCCTGTATGTGTGTCAGCAGGCAGTGATCCCCAGCCTGAGAATCCCCAGGAGGGCTTGAGGGAGCACCTGAAGAAGACCCTGGAGTTCTGTCTTTCCCGGTGAGTTTACCGTAGTAATTTAACTTTAACACTTTATTCCATTCTATATCTCAATGAGCCTCTGGTGGAATTTCTGACATGAAAATGTATAAATTTACAGAGAGCTTTGAAAAGACCAGAACTCAAGTCATGTTGTCATGCGTCATCTTGCATTGTTTGTGGTGCTGTGCTTTGGATGGAATCATATTCTAAATTTTTAAAAGAGAGACCCAAGATATAAGGACAAATATTCTACTGAACCTCTCATTGGCCAACCTTTCAGCCTCATATTTCTGTGGTGTCTCGGCAGCTGTTTCACACTTGCTAATGGAGGAAAGCACTTAAACTGAGCCACAGCAAGAAAAATGTCTGCTCCTTAGTGATCACTAAAGGAAGACAAGACCAGAAAGGCTCCCGAGGTCGACTCAGTGGAGAAACCCCTCTGCGTCCTGAAATATTATTGATCCTGGTTTGAACAGCATGATGCTTTCATTTCTGTCTTAAAAGCCTTAAAGGTTACTTGCAGAAACCTGCAGTATTATCATGATTAATAAATTACTTCCTAATTTAGACAGTTATATGTAGTTGCAGTATTGTTTTCATGTTTCTCTCTCTGTGGGCGTCAGGCGTGGCTCTCCCGGTTTTGGGAGGAATCGCGGCCTCACAAAATACTTTTTCCTTCCTCCTGTTTGTCAGCTTGGAAAAGTAACAGAGTAAACTTTACAGTCTGTTTTAAGTAAAGTAGCTTCTCCAAACCTTCAGTCGGGGGCACCAAAAGAGATGAGAGAATATCTGGAGACAGTGTAATTAGCTCTGTGGCTGTTTAGAAAACCACTCGGCAGTTGAATAAGTAAAGCAGCAGATTGGGCAACAGCTGTGAACAAGAGATGGTTCGAGAGTTTGCACTTGTGTGCAGAAGGGCAACGCTTCACATTCCCAAATCCTTCCTCTTCGTGTAAAACAAAGCAGCTCGATGTTTATTTTTATTTATTTAGTGAGGTTTGATGTGACGTCTCTCGTGTGAGGAAGGTGTGACTCAAACACACTCAACCGTTAAAATTTCAAATTTCAACACCACATGGTAACAACAGGACATTTCACTGTCTGAGCCGCGAATGAAAGTGTCACTAACCTTTGCTGCCGCTCTCCTTTGTCTCCCAGGGAGAATCTGGCCAGTGACATGTACCTCATCTCCCAGATGGACAGCGACCAGTACGTGCCAATCGTGACGGTGGCCAACCTGGACCATGTCAAGAAGCTCAGCACCGATGTCGAGCTGATCGTCGACATTTTACGATGTGAGTTGAACGTCGATTAGGAGCCAATCAAAGCAGACTTGTGATGGTGTGTGTTGTCTTGGTTTGCTGCCAACATTCATTAGTGTGTGTGATTTCATTAGTGCAGCAGGACTTTGAAGGTGGCTGCTTTATCTGCTGAAGAGACAAACTGGCCGGTATTTCTTTCAGCATTGTGTTTGAGGTTGATTTCCCAGGAGAGGTTGTTGAAGTGCATCCAGCTGAGGCTCGACTGCTGTTCGATAATTTATATACACACCTAATTTACCAGCTAAAGGAATCCTATCTGCGTGGAAGCTACACTTATAGTTCATGGCCCTTTGCTCTAAAGATTTTGTAAATTAATTTTAAGGGGGGTTTCACTCCTTCCTTGTTTGTTTTGGACTCCCTGACTTCTCAGTTTAGTCTGGACCAGTATCAGGTGTGAAAGGTTCCTTAGACTAAGAGTCGGTCTCTGTTCAGTTTGTTTTCAGGGTGAAAACCTCCTTTGATGAAATGCTGCAAACAAATTCATTGGCGCTGTTGTTTGGCCTCATGTGTTAATAATTCACGTTTACACTCATCAACAATTTTTCAGTGTGATAGACGGCATAATGTGAAACATCCATTAAATTAGATTATTCTAAATCACAATCTGCGAACGCTTCTCTCCGTTTTTACCATCTAAAGCTCATTCATCTGTTTTCCTCCAGCTCTGCCATTGGTCCAGGTGGATGAGAAGGGGGAGAAGGTGCGGCCCAATCAGAACCGCTGCATCGTGATCCTCAGGGAGGTTCCAGAGACCACGCCCATCGAGGTCAGTGAATGTGCTTTATTCTAACAAGCTGATCATTGACCCTTGTTTTCAAGTCAGCGTGAGTCAGCAAAGACCTGGAGTGTGAATCTTAACAGGTTTGCCTCTGAATACAGGCATCGCTCACGTGCATTGAAGTGACAAACATATCTAATATAAACATCTTATATGTGTGATTAAAAGTTTCACGTCACGTCACATTTCTTTGTTAGCCTTCTATTCAAAGTCTTGGTAGTTCTGGACTTTAAAGACAAATACTAAATTGAAGATGTAGTTGATTCTGTGACCTCCTTTGACCTTTGACCTGCTGTTTTGTGCCGCAGGAGGTCGAGGCTCTTTTTAAAGGAGACAACTTACCCAAGTTCATCAACTGTGAATTTGCCTACAACGACAACTGGTTCATCACCTTTGAATCAGAAGCGGACGCACAACAGGTAACAAGTGAAACATGTGCATTTAGTGTTATCAGTCTGAGCCTCACCCTTGATTTAAAATGTTTTGTTCATTCTTTTTTGTATGCCTTATTTTGATTCTTACAAAAGAGTCATCTCTTACTGTGATGTTCCTGATTACATAAAAACTAATTGTTACCAATGTTGTGTTGTCCACTTTACTTTTGGATAAAGGCATATCAGTATCTGCGGGAGGAGGTGAAGACCTTCCAAGGGAAGCCGATTAAGGTAGGCTGCCTGGTCAAACACACACAGACTGAGTTCCACCCGACACGTATACAAATGAAGCCTTACACCAAGACCAGCAACACAACACAGCTTCAGACATGCACTGAACTCTGGGCCTCAGTATGTAATGGCTGGCATTCATTTCATGCTCTGTTGCGCAGGCGAGGATCAAGGCGAAGGCAATCGCTATCAACACATTCATGCCAAAGAACGGTTACCGGCCGGTGGAGGTGAACCCGTATGCCCAGCAGCGCTACACGTCCTACTACATCCCGCCGGTGTACAGCCCCCAGCAGCAGTTCCCTTTATACAGCCTCATCACGCCACAGGCCTGGTCGGCCACACACAGCTTCATCGACCCCACGCTGGTGAGCTCCAAACATGTAATGTAATGTCTGCTGCCGAGTGGCACATTAAAAACAGTTTGTTTCTTTAATTCAGTCCTTCAGTTTGTTCTTAAATTGAAAAACCTAATATTTAAGCTATGCCCTGCTACAAAATTTCAAAATAACACTCATATAAAGCATTAGTCTGTTATTAATCTGTTTTCTCTAAACCAGGTCGCCCCATTTCACAACAACCAGTTCCTCAACGGATTTACGACATCACACAGTTTCAAACCAGCGACGTCCCCCCTCACTGTCAGACACTACTCGCTCAGGAACAGGTTTGTGTCTCCGTCTTCTCAGATAAAGATTCAGAAGAAAACATTGTCCAGAGTTCATGTTGTTTCCTAAAAGCAGCTTCGTGCTGGTTTATGCTGCGTCATGTTTCTCATCTTCACGTGAACGTGTGTGTTTCCCTGCAGGAATCACAGTAAACCTCACTTGAGGCCGACCCTCCCGACAGCGGACCGCAGCACAGGGCTTCTGGACAGCCCGGCCCTCTTTCCCAGCTTCCCCAGCGAGAGGCTCAATGGTGTGCGCAGCAGCCCGCCGACACGACTCCCCGCCAGCCAGCCCAGAACGAGGTTACCCTCCACCGCGGCCTTCCCCCGTAGGGACACCGTCGGCACAGGGCGAGTAACTGAGCCCACATCCACAGACTACTCCCTGGGCATCGGTCGAGGAAGGTACGTCATGTTTCTCAATGGATAAGAACCACTAGGTACATCTTAACAGTTTTAAATGTTGCTTTAATTATCCTTTATAGATCTGTCTATAGTGAAAATCACAAAAGTTAGAACATTTAATCTTTTTGCTGCAGAAAGCAAAGGTCTCATCACGTTTGACATGTTTCTTTACGTGAGATGTAAATGTTCTGGTAATGTGTGAGAGTGGTGAGGAGAACATTTTGCATGTCTCTAAAACAAACAATTATCTTCATGGTTGAATTAAGCTTTCATAAACTCCAGAGAAGTGTGGACAGCGGGGAGACAAGTGGTGAATGTGGAATCAGTATTTACTTTGATCGAAGTAAAGTCATTGATTCACTGAGTGGAAGTCTGTAAATGGAGATGTTCTCTTTTTTAAAGGAAAAATGTTTCTGCTTCTAGGAAAAAGAGGGATGAAAAGTTTACAGTAAGTATTATTTTTTGTGTCTTTTTATTGAAGCTGATTATTATGTATTCTCTTAAATCTCTTTGTCCTTGGTGGCGACAATGACAGCAGGGTGAAAGTTATCTGTATTGTCGTTATTCACAGTATTTTATGAGTTCAAAGCTGTTCTCACTTTCATCACTGCTGCTCGTAGTTCGGCTTTGTTTGTGTCGCAAAGTTGTTGTTGTGTCCTTTTGACTCCGTGTTTGCTGCCGTCATGCAGAGAGTGACGCCCCAGTCGCCACCGCCTCCTCCCAAACCCCCGTCTCCCAGCTTCGAGCTGGGCCTCTCCAGCTTCCCCCCCCTGCCCGGAGCAGCCGGCCAGCTCAAGACAGACGACGTGTTCGACAACCGACTGGCCAGCAGCGTGGTCGTCGGAACAGCCAAGGAACGGGTACGGACCGGTTTTAACCTCGAGCTCTGAGCGATGGGCCTGGTGTTTGCATGGACACCGCAACTTGCTTTGTAATCACTTTTTAATCTCCTGTGTGTGTCTGTGCGTTTCTTGTGTCTTTGCAGAATGTAAGTGCGGAGTCCGCTCCTGGAGCAGCTCTCTCCCCAGCCGGCATTAAAGAGCCACTTCGGTCCCCCACCTCCCCGAAGCCTACAAACTTCCAGCCCTCGCCGACCCCCCCGACCCCGGCCCTGACCCCCGCTGCCGGCCCACCGCACAGCCCTGCTCCCTCCCTCCCCGCAGCGTGAGTGTCCCAAACATCATTCGGTGGCACCGCGTCTTTAAGAAGCCATTTTTTTTAAACTGTGTCTGTGCCTCTGCTGAAGTCATCGCTCATAGTTGGACAACCCAGATCACTAAGGTTTAGCAAGTAAATTGTAAGTTCTGCGTGTGCGTGGCACCTCCCAGCACTGAGTTCTCCAGGCTGGCAGCTTATATTTTCCAGCTTTAGCTAAAAGGTGAGGTTACACTTTGTCATGTCTGTTGACAACAGTTTTTTCTTCGGTAAAATACAAATTATTTCCATGACTGCTGCTGGGATATCCTAGCTCGTCTGTGGCTTGTGTTGTCTCTCATCTCTCTTATCTAGATTGTTGGTGCGAATTCATGACCATGCATCCTGTTTTACCGCTTTAGGGAGGTGAAGGTGGTGGAGGTGAAGCCAAAGGAGGTGCAGTCGTCCGTGGAGCGAGTTCCTGGCACTCCTTCCACTGCAAGCAAATCAGTGCAAGTCAACGGCGCTGCCACAGTCAGTATTGATTTCTCCTTTACCCTTTTCACCTCAGTCTCCTCTCCAGACCCTGTTTTTAATGCTTATCCCTCCTCAGACGTCTCAATCACAGACAGATCGATCCTAGTGTGAATAAAAGTGTGTAAATTAATCGTTCCTTAATTCTGCACCGTTTGTATTAAATCTGATTACAGACGATTCCATTTCTCACACTTCCATGGTGGAAAAAAACGGTTGCTTCTTAAAACGCACACAGGTATCAGTCTGAAACCAAAACACGGTAAAGACAGAGTCTGTGATGGTAGAAAAGACGGTTGTTGTTTTTCTGCATCACGGTGGAAACGTAAATAACAACACAAACTCGCATGAACAGGTCTGAAGAGGGAGATTGATTGATTATGAAAGTGATGAGTCAGCGGACGAGCAGAATGTTTAAAGACTGAGTGGTTGCTGTTCCCTGCCAGGAGCTGAGGAAGCCGTCCTACGCCGAGATCTGCCAGCGGGTGAAGGACGGCCCGACATTACAGCACCCACCGACCCCTAAGGAAGCCAAGCCACCCTGCGCTGTCCCTGCAGGCGAGGAGAGGAAGTGCCCGGACGCCTCGGCCAATGCAGGCGACACCAAGTTCAGAGAGACACACCCTCCCTCCTCCAAAACCGGCTCTGCGGCCATCACCCCGGGCAGACCCCCGAGGGAGGGCAGAAGGCCGGCCGGGCGGTGGGCCTCCCCGCCCCCACACCCAGGGAAAACCCCAAGCAAAGATTCCCACCACACCCCGCCCAAGTCTCCGCAGTAGGAAGACTCCCTGCCCCTCCCAAGTCCGCCGACCCCCTCCCCACTATGCTCCACTGATGCGTTTAAAAAAAAAAAGAGGAAATATAAGTCAGGGCTACTCAATACTTATATCCCAGATCACCAGTCACAAGAGGACGCCTTCTTTTCTTGATCAGGGCTTGCAGACAAAAAGCACTTTACTGTGCATGTAGAGCACCGTTTCATTCTTTTTACTCTATTTATTTGCTTCTTTTATTTCACTTTTATTTCTCCTTCTCTCTGTTTGCATTGCGTAGTTGTGTCAGTCTGCAAGTTGGCACAGACGACACTGAAACGTATTCATTCTGTCCAGACGGCCTTGTGGAATTAGAGTAGTCTGGTGTGTGTGAAGCAGCAGGGCATTGTGGGAAGCCGCCCTCGTGGATGATGGGGAAAAAGTGCGCACAACAGACTCCACCTTGTTTGGCTCTCAAAGCGACGGGCCTGTTTGCACTTTGAGTGGCACTGCTGTGCAACGTGATGTAGCTTAATTATGGGTCCTTATTAGCAGACGTGTTTTTTAATACATAATCACATTCGTATGCAACTTCACATCTAATTCTCATCACAACAAGACTCTGGATTCCTCGGTTTACATCACCTCTGGGTTGTTTGTTCCAGATCCATTTACAGCGGATGACTTTTCTTTTTCTCTCGTGGCGTTGTGTTTGCAGACTGTCGGTACAGTGACTGCTGTAAAGCGTCGCCTCAGCGGTTTCTTCCACTGATCGTTGTGTCTGTACAGAATCGCCTCCCTCTGCTTGTCTTTGCTCTTTGCTCACACTGCTGACCGGCTCATTACGTCGCAGAGCTTGTTGATGCGTTACCAGTGTCGGTTTTAGCGTCAGGCAGGAAGAGCGGTTTGGATACCGCTAACAAACATTTCGCTGAGGTGTGAAGAAATTTAACAAGTCAGGGGAAGCTCAGTTTTCTTGGCATTGCCCTTTTTGAGAAAAGGTTTCACATCCTATCGAAACCTGTGGAGTCTGACCATCAGCAGGCACATGTGAAAGACGCAGGTTTAGGGACAAACCTTGGTTTCAGTTCTCGTCTGAACCAGTTTGGAAATGACCACTCGCTCTCATCCGGACACTTGTCGGTGAGGAGCGTAGGGTCGAGTTTTTGGTACAGCGTGGTGACAGTGGCATGTTTCTACTGGTTTCTCCGACTTATGGTGCTAGGTGTCGACTCCTGGAATCTGTTAGTACAACTCATCTCATACTATCTATAGAAATACTTGATTTGCATCTGCAGAAATTAATTTGCACTGTTTTGTGTTTTCTCAAGGAAAATGTATTAGATTTTCCTACCTGAGGCAAAAAAAAAGAAAAGGGAATTGATCCTGAACACCGAGGAATACAACGAGATGCAAATCCAGTTTTCCAGGAGCAAATGATCTGAAGGACCCGGTAACTCGATCTCTGAAGAAACAGCAGCTGAAGCCTTCTGGTGTTTCTCACTCTGCCTTGTGGATTCCTGAACACACTGTGGTGCAGGACGCTCTGCAGCATCGGTTCTGTCCAGCTGGTTTTAGTCCCGACGGCTCGTCACTGAAGTTATTAGTTTTTTTTAGTTTTTTTTTATGTTTCCCTGAAGGATGTGTTGCTAGTGGAGGGGCACGAGTTGGTTTAGCTTTTCTGCCTCTGGTTTTATGTCAGTGAGGATTTTCATTGCAAGGCTGCTTTGGTGAAAACTGAAAGTGAGACGAGAGGATTTTTAGGAAAAAGTTAAATGAAGAGTGGGGTCTTCTTGGGGGGGGGGGGGGGCTTAGTTTGAGATGTTGGAGTGTGAATTATTTGCTCGTGGCTCATGTTTAACAACGTAATGATTTTGGCCGACAGGAGTCAGGCGGGTTTACAGCAGGAACGTGATGAGGGACATCTGACCGTGTCCTGTAGGGTCCGTCTCTGGAGTGATGATGTGCAGCTTCTCCTTTCTCCTCAGTGTTGAGTCTAAACCACTCGGGTTGTTTTTTCCTTTTGTTCCCGTTTGTCTCAAGACACGTTCTCATCAGTTTCTTCTCATTTGAGTTTTTCACATGTTGATTTGTCCCGAGTTTATAACGGTTTCTTGTAAACTAAAAAGAAAAAAGCAACATTGGGAAAGTTTTACCGAAGCACACAGTCTCTTCTTGCTACGTGAGTCCTGTCTTCTCGAATAAATTGCAGCCGACAGAGGTTAAACTTAAAGCACAGAGTAAAGGAAAACAGCCTTTGACATCCTCTTACTCACCAGGAGCCCGAGGTTCAGGATGGAGATGTAAACACCGTCCGCCGAGGTCGGGATTGTGACGTGTGAGCTGGTGGAAGTGTTTCTGAGTAAAGTAGCAAGATCACAGATTCAGGCAGGGAAGTGGTTGATTGGGTCGAAATGGGTTACGTCCGTTTTCTGTAGCAGCCACTTTGGCAAATCCCGGATGTTTTACTGTCGTCTAATAATGTGATCAGTGGGTAAAATGAAATAAAAGAAATGAAAAAAAAGCCAACACATAAAACCAATTAAAAACATTTGCTTTCTGGGACGTATCAAGCTGGAAGAGAGAACCACTCCCTGCTCCTCAGTCGTGTGCTCGGGTTTATCTTTCAAAGTTCTCCCTTCAGATGCAAAATCCTTACAAAACTAGAAAGGAAATAATAAAAAAATAATAATAACCACTGTACTATACACGGTATCTTTAAACCTACGCGACGTGGGACCTCGTCTGTCTCGCCAAAGTCTTCCTGCAACAATAATGATTCTGGGAAATTCCACTAAGAAAAGCCGTGTGTAGAAGGGAAGCTTCATGAAAGAGCCGTGCTCCCGCTCATAGCTGCTTCTGATTTGGACGCTAAATCTTGAGTTTGCTATAATGATTTTTGTTTGTCTGTTTTTGAAGGACTGAGATGCACTTGGATGGGTCAATTATTATTTTTCCCTTTCTTTGTCTCATTGGTGGAAATGGTAAAAGACATGAACATTCACCATATCCACTTATTTGTAAACCAGTGCTGTTTATTCCATGAGAAATATCATTAAGTTTTTATTTTTCTTTCTCATTTCGTTTTTTTTTTTTTTGTAGGGAGAAGAAAAAGAATAGAGATGCGTCGATGTCTCTATCTTTACACAAAATGTAAAAAAAATAAATCCATCCAGTGTTTGAGAAACTTGAATTTTATTTAAACTTGAAAAATGACTTTGCCTTAACTTTTATACAAGAAAAGCATAGAGTTTATTTCTTTTCACAAAAAAAATCCCCAAATGTTAAAGTGTGACACGTGGAAAATATTTAGTCGTACTAGACGTCACAAGTCTTACACAGAGAGAGGGAGAGAGAGGGAGGGAGGGAGGTAGAGAGAGAGAGAGAGAGAGAGGGAGGGAGAGAGGGAGAGAGAGAGAGGGAGGGAGGTAGAGAGAGAGAGGACAAATCTAACAGCAGTTTCTCTCCACTTAGCTTTTTTTGTTTGTTTTTGTAAAATGTACGAATAAGAATCGTTTTGATTTTCCTTCTTGTTTAATCGTTTCAGGTTGTTTTCTTTTTTTGGGGGAAAAATATAAAACCTTGTAAATGCAAAACTAGTCAATACTGTATTAAATATGTGCACTTTGAAGTGTGTGCTTTGCTTGTACAGTTGTAAATACTCAGAAAAATATAAGAGGTACCTTGAAAATGATTATAAAAATATATTGATCCTGTTGAACTATTAATGTCGCTATCGAGCTGGATGTAGGATATAAAAAAAAAACCTTAATGTTGTGCTTTTGAAAATATTTTTCTTTAACTTTTTTTGGTTTTCATTTGGGTGTGCTCTGCAGCGTGGGCCGGCTGTCTGATTGTAAAAATGTGTTTTCTTGTCAGTTGTCTCATTCCATATTTTCCCACCTGTGCGGTCGATCACACCTGGGATGTACAGGTGTGACTCCGCCCTCTTCCTCGCTGTGCACCATAAACTTTATATGAAGATGGACGACGCGGCTCCACTTCCTCCTTCCAGCCTGAAACGAAGCCAAAATATCTTGAATGCGTACGCCACCATCTTGTCACTGTGGGTCAGTCTGTGCAGCAGCAAAAACTCGGGGTGGAGCTTCGGTGTCGAGGGCTCTGGACCAATCGTGAGTCAGTGTCAGCTGCCAGTCGTGATGTGTCACCTTGTTTTTATATCATCACATAGCTGACTGAAACCGGCCTGATCAGAAACACTGGAACAAGCATCAGTGAGAAATGAAGACCTTAAATATCAGAAATCATCTTTGAGAAAAATGTGTTGAAGGTGTACTTTCAGTTTTCAGTTGTGTACATGTCCCATCCACTAACATGGAGGAGGCGGGGCTGCGTGTCCAACAACGTCCTCTTCAAAGCTCCTCTCCTCTCTGCTCATGTCGGGGGTTGTTTTACGTTGTGTAGTTACACTTTGTTTTCATGGCAGTTATACAAGAGAGAGCACTACAGTCAGATGTGTAGTGGTCACTGTATCACACCGGGGGTTAAATTCTACTTTACACTTACAAAAGTAAAGTGAAACACCTGCAGTTCTTTGAAAATGGAGGTTTTCCAACAGAGTTGTAATAATTGCCGACCGTGACACTAATACTAAACATTACAGTGACGACCTGTTCCTGCGTACACGACGCTACATGGTTTAACGAAGCAGCTCTTCACTGTCAGGAGAAGAGGAGGCTGGAGCTCGGTCTTCACTCCTCGTCCACCAGCTGTGGCTGAATGTTGTCCTCATGGGAAGGCTTTGATATCTGCTGCTTTCTGATCCCCTGCTGGAGGCCGTTAGCTTAGCTTAGCATGAAGAGCTGGCCCGTCTCTGTCCAAAAACAAAACTTCTCCAGAAGAAGGGCTCTGTGAGAGTTTGTGGTTTTACTTTTTGGGATGAGCAGCAGAGTTGAGAAGCCGTCGCTGCAGCCGCCGGCTTTTCAAACATCACATGCTCATTGTTCAGCCGTAGAGGCTTTAAACTCCTGTCCTCATGCTAAGCAAAGCTAGCCCTCCGAACACGGACGTGATTCCGATTGGTCGGGTGTCTCGTGATGATGCGGCGGCTAAATGCTTCAGAAGTGACATCGATGCAAACGTTTTGTGACTCGGCTCTTTTTGTTGTTTTTCGCTGAATAGATCAACGTTTGTGTTGAACGTTTTTTCAAAGACGACAACTAAACCAAACGAGAATAAGAACGCGATCTTACGTTGGATGCTAACTTTTGGTGATGGACCGTTTGGGTTCGAGGTTCCGTGTCCCGGTTTACTTTAGTTTTGATCGTTTATCTGTGGGAGATGTAGTTATTATAAAGTTTTGATGGAACAGGGTTGTTCAGTTGTACGTGAACAGTCGGTGACGCAGATTTTAAGGCGGGAAACGATCGGTGGCGACCAAACGGTGGGCAGGGCGTCTGGATTGTAAAATCATAAAACCAACGTGTGGAATTTTGAAAGGTTCGCTGAGTTAAAGCCTTGATCCGTGATCTGGAGGAAGAATCTGAAACGGGCTCCGTGTTCACGTCGTTAACTTTCTTCCCTCCGGTCGATCGGTTTCACATTTCTCGTTCGTGTTCGTCAGCTTTTTCTCTTTCTGAGAAATAAATGTACAAATAATTTACTTAAGATTTGTTAGTTTTAGTTTTGGAGCTGGGGACAGAAGCTTTTTTTTTTTGGTTGTGTTTTCTGGCACATAGAGAACAGTGACATGAATGATGCGTCTGCTTCAACCATTTGATCACATGTGGACATTTTGATGTGGCAAAGGAAAAACCAATAACTGTGCCATTATACAACTGTTGTTTTTGTCTGGACGGTTCGACCTGTACATAGCTGAGCGCTTTCCATCTCGGGCTCTCCCCCTTTTTCCTTAGTATGAAATTTGATTTTCAGGTTTCTGAAGTCCCATCAAAGACTTCTCACAATGTGACACCTCTGACTGTAGGAGCGGTTTCTCCGTGCCCGCCGAGGTCGCGGCACCTTGGAACTTTCTGGACGTCGGTTGCAAACGGAGCATCCCTGAGCTGTGAACCTGTGCATGTGACGGACGATGGGAAGGCGACTCTTCTCCGGAGCTCGGCACCTCGGACCTGGGCGGTTCCGATTTGAAAGGGATCTCTGCTGTCCGGCCGGCATTAACACGAACGCTGGGCTGTGGCGTTTTAGAGGAGCTTCTGATTCTCCTGGACTTCCTCACGGAGCGTCCCACGTCCTATATTAACCTGTCAGCCGCTTCCTGTTCACCCGTTTTGACAGTGCCATTGTTCGTCTTGTTTTTTCCACGAGGATCGCGTCTTGTCGTTAAAATGGGCTCCTTCGTGGTTGTTGTATTTTTTTTTTTGTTGAAGTTCAATTAACGAATGCACACGAACTGACTGGAACTCTTTATCAACTCACTGTGGTTTAAGTCATTAACTCTCTGCTTCGCTAACAGCTGTGGACAATCGACGACTCCACCGTGTTGGGGTTTGGACAAATAACTTTGCCTAACGACACCTTTAACACACGTGGAATGGAGGTTCCGTTGAAGAGGGCTCTTTGGTTCTCTTTGGTTTTGATTTGTTTTTTACTTTTGTTTTTTGGGATCTTTTCTTCCATCGAGACTGGAATCAAGCGTACGTGTCAGCTATAGATAATTTAAGTTACTCTTGTGTCATGATGTAAAACTGTCTAATTTGGAGAAAAAAAAATGTAGCTTACTGAAAAATAAAGATTTAGGCACTGTTGAGAATTCACTGTCTTTTGTTCATCATACTCAGAAACTTAAATACAAGTTTGTCTTTTTTCCTCCCGTCACATTTCTTATGTTAAACTGAATTCAGTTTCTTATTAAGACTTAAAATGAGGATTAATAAATATTCCATCTGCGAATAATAACTTCTATATAGTAATGACGTCAGTCATGATGTCATTGAGCGTGAAGCGTTATCGGACAATATTAGTTGTTGACCTTTGACCTTTAGCACATCAGCTCTAAACGTTAAATTTGTAGAGAAACTTGTGGACTCAATCAGGAAACATCATTTTCAGTAAACTGACTGATTGTAAATATAAAATACTTCTGATTCTGATTATTAAAAAACATGTGGAGCCTCAGGTGTCATAACCGTGAGGTGCCACAACATGGCAGTGTGTCAACAGAGGAGAGAGAACTGCTGGAGGGAGAGTGACTGAGGGATGGATAGAGGGAGAGAGAAAGAAAGGTAGATAGATGGAGAGATCGGGCGCCCCCTCGTGGTCATTTTATAATTTAAACATCAGCAGCAGATTTTGAATGCAATCCCAGAAACAAGTTGGGTCAAGATTTAATTGATTAAATGATTAATTGATTAATTGATGAAACGCGTCTCTTCCTGTTTCAGATGTTTTCAGCTGCAGTGAATTTTACCTTCAGCTGAATGAAGCTACACAGATAACAAACAGGAACACGGAAGAATTCACCTCCAAATTAAAAGCACAACAGTTGTTTGAAATCCCAATATGAACAAAGCATGAACTAAAACATTTACACAGAATATATATCTAAAAATATAATATATAACGTGGAACAACTTTTAGTCTCAGAAGTAAATGTCGTTTGTTGTGATCTTTGTGATAATATAACGTCTTTGTAACAAAAGTACAAAATATTTCCTCAGATGCCAAACTTAACTTCGAGAGCTGAAATTCCTTATATATTGTTATTGAAGTTTAATTTAATTTTATTTTAATGGACTGAACTACAGTGTTTCCATTTAGTTTCCATTGTACATATTTGTTTTTTTTAATCATTATTTATTTGTTTTTAGTCTTCCATGTGTTCATATTGTGTTTTTTGTGTGTATTTCATGTTTTCCTTTTTTGCTGCTTCAGCAAAGTAAATTTCTAATAACGTCTTCTCTTGTCATATTTATCTTTTGTTATCTTTTCTTAGTTTAGTATATCTTATCTCGGTTTATCTTGTCTTTTTATGTCTCCGTGGTTGATTGTCGACATGTTGTGTTAGTTGTGTATTGGTGGGATAAAGAGACTGATGAACAGAATTAAAACCTCACTCTGGTGAACTCAGACCACATCCGGAACGTTTGGGCACAGGGAGGATTTTATTTTGGAAGAGGAAACCGGATGAGAGGCTTCATGTGTCGGGTACGTGACGCAGGAGGAGGACGAGCAGCTCCGCGCAGACAGCGACACTCAGAGAAGCTCTGGGCCGAGTTTGGATGTGTGTTTCTGGGGTGTTTGAGGAGCAGCCTGGCCTGAGAGAAGAGGCGACGGAGCCGGACAACCGGAGATTTAAGTCGGTCCCTACCGGCGGAATGGCGGACCGGGAGCCGGTGCCGTTTCCTGCGGAGATGCGGGCCAAACTGGCCGAGCTGGAGCTGGAGTTATCCGAGGGTGAGTACTTGAATTCACCGCTGAGCTCCGGAGGCTCCGCGCGGCTCCGCTGCTGCTGCTCTGCGGGGTTTGAGTCGCTGCTGGCCGGCCACCGAGGGAGGACGAGCCGGTTCAGAGTCTGAGCTGCGAGGGGGGGGGTGGAAGAAGTGTGGAGCTGCCACAAGTTGAAAACGCACACGCATTCACACGCACGCACACACACACACATTCACGCACACACACACACTCACACGTTGCCATAATGAGCAGTTTGGTTAATGAGGCTGTGATTCGGATGCAGAAGCTGAGTTCTGGTGTTTCTGGCATTTATGGAGTTTTTAGTGTCTTTAGTCTTAAAGTGGATTTGGTGTTTTTGCAGTTTGGGTGTTTTTGGTGCTGTGGTGTTTTATTGTTCTGTGTTTTTCTGGGGGGGATTGTGAGTTGCAGTGCTATAGAGTTGTGGTGCTGTGGAGTTGTGTGTCGGAGGGACTGCAGTGTTCTTACGATTTTCTTCTTTTGTTGTCATGGAACATCTTTGCACGAACACAACATGTCTCAGTGGAGTGAAAACTAAAAACCCACAAAGTGAATCTGCAGTACATGACTATAACACCTGAGAATATTAAACCTTGTGGACTTTATTTAATGAAATGAAGCATAAAAGGAAGAAATGCACCAATCAAAGTGTTGTAGTGTCAAAATAACGGCTGCAACTGTTGATTATTATCATTATTATTTATAATCTATCGAATATGTTTTCTGGATTGATCAATCTATCGAATATGTTTTCTGGGAATTGATCCTTACGTCTCTCAAATTAGAGAAAATGCACCAAAAGTTAATTTATCACTAATTAGTTGGTATTTATGGTTAAGTGTTAGAAAGGGTCTTGTTTTGATCCATTAAACTCAGGTTCTGGTGATGTCATCACAGAATCCTCACATTAAGAAGCTGGAACCTGCAAATATTCAGCTTTCTGAATATGAGCTGGTTATTTCCCAGCTGATGATTCCTCCTCTCTGTGTGTTTGTGTAATCTTTGTCATCAGAGATAATCAGAACCATAAAGTGCGTTTAAACTGTGCAGGGATTTGTCTGCGGCTTTGTTGGGTCAAAGTTGTCGTCGGTTGAGTTCCCCTCCGTCATCTTGGAAAACCCCGTCCAGCAGCGTCCTGCAGTCAGAGAGAGAGAGAGGGAGAAAGAGAGAGAGAGAGCAGCTGCTGCCAGACGAGAGTCTTCACATGACACGCTGCAGCCAGATGAATGATCCCCATTATATTCCATCTTTCTGTCCATAACACCCGAGCATCGTCTCACATCTGCAGGCGGCTCAGACGCTGCCTTGGTATCGATTTTCTCATTAACAGCAACATCCTCCTCTGTCTCCGATTGATATGTCACTCTGCTGCAGACCCAGGATCAGAGTGTCGGGTTTCACTGGCTCTGGGTCTGGAGGCTTCACTGGGCTCGTGTGTGGAGGAAGGGAAGAGGGAGAGAGAGAGAGAGAGGGAGAGAGAGGGGAAGAGAGGGAGAGGGGAAGAGAGAGAGAGAGGGAGAGAGATTTCAAACAGCTGACTGCAAACGCACACGTCGCATTTTAACGTTTCCACTGCTGCAGAGGCTGCTTCCAAATGAGAGGAGGAGGAGGAGGAGGAGGAGGAGGAGGAGGAGGAGGAGGAGGAGGTTGACACACATTCTCTTCTTCTTCTCTTATTGTAAACAAGTGCGTCTAAAGGGAAATGGGGTCAGACGCCCCGTTGCATTATTTACGTGCTGATGATGTAAACGCACGCTGGTGGTGGAGAATGAAAACCTTTCCTTTCTTCCCCAAGACTTAATTTGACCTACTTTTTAGATTTCCATGCATTACCCCCCCCCCCCCTCTCATTGTATGTCATACCACCTCATGGGGACCACGTGCCCCTGATCAAGGCAGTAAACTCCACCCCCCTGGTGGTTCCTGTGAAACTACAGATAATTATTTAAACAAGTTAAATTCCACTTGACTCCGACCTTTTGGCCACTGAGCAGCTTTGCTCATGGGCTGGGTCGGGCGATGGTTTGAGATTTCAAACCAACCTCCAATCTTTCATGCTTCAAGCTCGACTGTTCCCTGAGTGCTCCTCGCGAGTTCCAACAATGTTTCCCACAATGCCTTTCACCTCCCGGCAGCTCACCCTCGGCCAATCACGAGTCGATCTCAGCTGCCAATCACTTTGCTTCACCTTGTTTTTATATCAACAAATAACAAACACGTGAACAAACAAATGTTTCTCCATCACATTGTGTTTCGTAAAGAAGACACCTGACGCCATCTTTGATTGACAGGTCCTCACAATGATGGAAGGACGACAGGTTGTCCTGAACTCATCGGCTGCTGGATGAATATTAAGCTCTGCAGTCCGGCCCAGATAACAAGCTGTCAACACACTGCAGATTACACACAGACACACACACACAGACACACACAGCGATAACCCCACTCGACCTGCCACATCTGGTTGCTTCCTTGTCGACTTCCAAGTTTAATATTTGTCTTTATTTAATCTGGGAGGAAACCGCTCAGCAGTGCAATGGTTAGATACAAGTAAGGGAGATGGAGACTTAATGTGTAAAAAGTGCAGCTACACATTGAGAGCTGCAGTGTGACACTGGAGTGTGTGTGAGTAGTTGCACCAGTTGTGTCACATTTTTACAAACAAAGTGCAAACAGGCCGGAGAGCAGATGTGCAGAGGCTCAGGAACCTGGAGCCAGGAGCTTCAGTCTGGTGCTGGATCTCCTGCCAGCTGGTGACAGAGGGAACGTCTGCATGGCTGTGGTCCTCCATGATGCTGTGGTCCTCCATGATGCTGTGGTCCTCCATGATGCTGTGGTCCTCCATGATGCTGTGGTCCTCCATGATGCTGTGGTCCTCCATGATGTTGTGGTCCTCCATGATGCTGTGGTCCTCCATGATGCTGTGGTCCTCCATGATGCTGTGGTCCTCCATGATGCTGTGGTCCTCCATGATGCTGTGGTCCTCCATGATGCTGTGGTCCTCCATGATGTTGTGGTCCTCCATGATGCTGTGGTCCTCCATGATGCTGTGGTCCTCCATGATGCTGTGGTCCTCCATGATGTTGTGGTCCTCCATGATGCTGTGGTCCTCCATGATGTTGTGGTCCTCCATGATTCTGTGGTCCTCCATGATGCTGTGGTCCTCCATGATGTTGTGGTCCTCCATGATGCTGTGGTCCTCCATGATGTTGTGGTCCTCCATGATGTTGTGGTCCTCCATGATGCTGTGGTCCTCCATGATGTTGTGGTCCTCCATGATGCTGTGGTCCTCCATGATGTTGTGGTCCTTCCGCAGACGCCGCCGCTGGTAAATGTCCTGGACGTCTGGAGGACTCGTCTCCCGCTGTCTGCAGTGATTTGCAGCTCTGGTGCGGCTCTGGTGCAGCTCTGGTGCGGCTCTGGTGCGGCTCTGGTGCGGCTCTGGTGCAGCTCTGGTGCGGCTCTGGTGCGGCTCTGGTGCGGCTCTGGTGCAGCTCTGAGCAGCTCTGGTGCAGCTCTGGTGCGGCTCTGGTACGGCTCTGGTGCAGCTCTGGTGCGGCTCTGGTGCGGCTCTGGTGCAGCTCTGGTGCAGCTCTGGTGCAGCTCTGGTGCAGCTCTGGACGGTTCTCTGGGAGTTTGTGAAGAAGCCGGCGTTCGGGCCTCAGTCTCCTGACGAGCTTTCTTCACCGTGGTTCTGTTTGAAGACCTCAGCGATGTTCACGGCGAGGAACAACCCCAGAGAGGAAACAAGAACATGACGTGACACATGTCAACATGTCGGTCGCTCCCGTTGTGCTTCTCCACGTCTCGGCCACGGTCACTCACTGAAACGTTCGATTCCCTTCATGCAGAGTCGCTGCCTGAACCCGGGCGGCGTGACGGAGGGACCGAACATGTGAAGGAACGAGAGGAACGACAGAGCGGTGATGGAGAGAACAACACGAGGCGTAGAGTTGACTTGGTTTAGTTTCAGACGTATTCAGGTTCTGTAGCTTCCCTCTCTCGCCCTGCTCTCACATCTGGTCTTGATAAGATTCCTCTGTTATTTTAAAGCTCTCTCTCTCTCTCTCTCCCTCTCTATCCCCCTCTCTCTCTCCCTCTCTCTCCCTCTCTATCCCTCTCTCTCTCTCTCTCTCTCCCTCTCTATCCCCCTCTCTCTCTCTCTCTCTCTCTCTCTCTATCCCCCTCTCTCTCTCCCTCTCTCTCCCTCTCTATCCCTCTCTCTCTCTCTCTCTCTCCCTCTCTATCCCCCTCTCTCTCTCCCTCTCTCTCTCTCTATCCCCCTCTCTCTCTCCCTCTCTCTCCCTCTCTATCCCCCTCTCTCTCTCCCTCTCTCTCTCTCTATCCCCCTCTCTCTCTCCCTCTCTCTCCCTCTCTATCCCTCTCTCTCTCCCTCTCTATCCCCCTCTCTCTCTCCCTCTCTCTCTCTCTATCCCCCTCTCTCTCTCCCTCTCTCTCCCTCTCTATCCCCCTCTCTCTCTCCCTCTCTCTCTCTCTATCCCCCTCTCTCTCTCCCTCTCTCTCCCTCTCTATCCCTCTCTCTCTCCCTCTCTATCCCTCTCTCTCTCTCTCTCTCTCCCTCTCTATCCCCCTCTCTCCCTCTCTCTCCCTCTCTATCCCCCTCTCTCTCTCCCTCTCTCTCTCTCTATCCCCCTCTCTCTCTCCCTCTCTCTCCCTCTCTATCCCTCTCTCTCTCTCTCTCTCTCCCTCTCTATCCCCCTCTCTCTCTCTCTCTCCCTCTCTATCCCCCTCTCTCTCTCCCTCTCTCTCCCTCTCTATCCCTCTCTCTCTCTCTCTCTCTCCCTCTCTATCCCCCTCTCTCCCTCTCTCTCCCTCTCTCTCCCTCTCTATCCCTCTCTCTCTCTCTCTCTCTCTCTCCCTCCCTCTCTCTCTCCTGAAAGGTCTTTGTGTTCATGGCAGAGCTGATAATTACAGTGGAGCCCCGTCTGTTTGACTCCAGCTTCCCTCTATCATTTCCCCGGCGTCGCTCTGACCCGCAGACGCTCTGTACAGCTCTGCTCTGCTCGGCGAGCTGCTCTGTATCCAAGCTCGATCTCTCGATCTCTCGATCTCTCCAAACCGAAGTCGTCTCAGTTCACCTGGTTTCATTAATGAACTTGTAATGGCTCCTCACCGGTGCCCCCTGGTGGCCGGAGGCGTTGTGCGTTCAGCTTTCGCCCGTCCATCCTCCCTCTCATTCTTGTGAACACAACATCTCAGGAACACCGTGATGGAAACTCCTCACGTTAGGTAGAGACACTCAGCTGGACTCCAGGATGAACTGATTGGATTTTTAGGGTCAAAGGTCAAAGCTGCTGTGACCTCATAAGCATGTTTTTTTATTAGAATTTGAAACATCTAAAGGCTCTTTCCTCAGCAGAACCTTTAGATGTTTCCTCCGACCCGTTCTGCAGATTCTCTTCTTAGAGTTCATGTTGATGTAACTATTTGAAATCATTTGATTTATGGTGAACACTCTTCTTTCTCAGTGTAATTCAGTCGTGTTTGATCTGTGCTCGGCTCATTGTCCTGCGTCTGGACATGTCAACTTTGGACCAACATGAAAGCCCCCCCCCCCCCCCTCACACACACACACACACACACACACATGTATGTCATCAGCTGTCGTCCTCTCTGAGGACAGATCTGAGGCTGGAAACGGGTCGAGCAGGCGCTTGTTTCCCTCAAGTTCGGTCGTCAGCGTTCAGGACACCTACAACGAGCTGTGGTTCAGTGTGGATGCTGGGGGGGGGGGGGGGGTCAATCACATCAGATGCAAAAGCCCCTCAGTCGTCTAATCAGCTTCAGCGAGTGCTCGTTGTAAGAATAACCAAAGTAAGTAGTTTCCCTCCAGGATCACAGTTAATGAGCCGACTGTACAGCTCCAGACTGCAGCTCCGAGGCTCAGGCTTCATGGGCCGCGGGTCGGGGCTCAGTGAAGGGGTTTCTGGGAAAAACGTCCGGCTGTGGAAATCTGATCAACACCACAGACTGACAGACGCTTCACATCGTGGTAACACAACAGCACGTTGGGAGATCGGGCTTTAGAGGACAAGCTCGATGTTGACCAGTAGTGATCCTAAGATGGTCACTGGAGATTCTCACTCCTCAATTTCAGTTCTGTCACTCACAGATTCTCTGGAGCCGCGTCCCCGTTCTGCTGAAGTGAGTGAATTACAACATGTGACGTGTTGGAAACTCTCTGGTGTGACAGCTGGAAATAATGGAACTGCTGCTGGAACACAATCGACTGCATGCAACTGCCATGCTGCTTCTCAGGGAGGTGATGTCATCACTGGAGCCTGCAGGAGGCGGGGGGGTGTTCTGCCAGATTGCATCATTAAGCTGCTCAGACGGGCACTTTCAGATGTCTCCTCTCTGTTTCCGTCCCTCTTCGTCCCGCCTGTTGACAGACAGCGAGGTCTGAAGGGGACAAGACCAGTAGAGAAGCAATGACTCCACTGGTCTCTCACTGGGAACATGATACAAAACTGAAACTCCCCCTTTTTCCGTCTCTTCTCAAACACACGACATCCTGCCCGTGTTCGCCGGTGGTTCACGGCTCCGGCTCTGACTCGGTGACCTCCTGACCCCACCAGCCTCGGTCGGCCCGGATGCTGGGACGAGTGTTT